>NW_024727187.1:0-60740 GCF_018991925.1 Homarus americanus
CCCT
Organism: Homarus americanus; assembly: GCF_018991925.1. Taxonomy (NCBI): domain Eukaryota; kingdom Metazoa; phylum Arthropoda; class Malacostraca; order Decapoda; family Nephropidae; genus Homarus; species Homarus americanus. The sequence goes on from NW_024727187.1 coordinate 5, forward strand.
ACAATACAACATAACACAACCTCCCTACAATACAACACCACACACAACCTCCTACAATACAGTACAACAGAACTCTCCCAACACAACACAACACACCCTCCCTACAATACAACATAACACAACCTCCCTACAATACAACACAACCACAACCTCCCTACAATACAACATAACACAACCTCCCAACACAACATAATTCCCTACAATACAATACATAATACAACTCTTCCTACAATACAACACAACAACAACTCTCCCTACAATACAACAGAACTCTCCCTACAATACAAATATAACACAACACAACACAACTCTCCATACAATACAACACAATATAACACTCCTTACAACCCAACACAAAACAACTCTCCCTGCAATACAACACAAACACAACCTCCCTACAATACAATACACAACTCTACCTCCAACATAACACACAACACAACCCTTCCCTACAATACAACACACAACTCTCCCTACAATACAACATAACACAACACAACACAACTTCCCTACAATACAACACCATACAACACTCCTACAAATACAAATATCACAAAACAACAATACACACCCTATAATAATACAAATACAAGACAACCTACCGTACATCACAACACAACTCTCCTACAATACAAATTACAAGTAAATAATTCTACAACACAACACAAACAACACCCTATAATATACAAATACATGACAAATACCGTACAACACAAGACAACCCACCGTATAAATACAACATACCTCCCTACACACAACACCATACAACACTCCCCTACAACACAAACACAAAACAACACACCCTATACAACACAAGACAACTCCACCCTACAATACAATACAACTCTCCTACAATACAATGCAACACAACCTCCCTCAATACAATAACCTCCCTACAATAAGAAAAATACAACTCTCCCTACAATACAATGGCTGCCAACAAATCCTCCACAATAATAACACAACTTCCTACAACAATGCAATACAAATACAATCCTCCCTTGCCAATACGACACAACTCTCCCTACGATACAATACAACACAATCCCTCCCTACAATACAATACAACACAACTTCCTACAGTACAGCACAACACAACTCTCCCTACAATACAACACAACACAACCTCCCTACAATACAAGACATCACAACCTCGCCTACAATAATACAATACAATACAACACAACTCTCCTACAATACAACACAACTCTCCCTCCAATACAACACCATACAACTCCCTACAATACACAACACAACACAACTCTCCTACAATACAACACAACATAACTCTCCCTGCAATACAAGTGCCAACAGAACTCTCTCCCACAATACAATACAAATACAACTCTCCCTACAAAACACACAAACAACTCTCCCTACAATACAGTACAACAGAACTCTCCTACAATACACAACACAACACAACTCTCCTTGCATAATACAACACATGCTAAACACAACTCTCCCTGCAATATAACACAACATCTCTACAATACAATACAATACAACTCTCCTACACAACACAACACAACTCTCCCTACACAACACAACCTCCCTAACAATACAATATAACACAAACACAACACCTTACAATACAACATAACACAACACAACACAACTCTACCATACAATACAACCCCACCTACAATACTACACAACACAACCTTCCTACACACAACACAACACAAACTCTCCCTACAATACAAATATAACACAACACAACACAACTTCCTACAATACAACACCTTCCATACAACACTCCCTACAACACAACACAAAACAACACACCCTAAGGGTCACAACACAACACAACTCACCCTACAAATACAAATATAACTTCCTACAATACAACACTATACAACACTCCCTTTACAACACAACACAAAATAACACACCCTTAATACAACACAAGATAACTCACCCTACAATGCAACACAACTCTCCCTACACACATCATAAATCCTCCTACACACAACACAACACAACACTCCCTACACAATACAACTTCCCTAAGCAATACAGTGCAAACAACCTCCCTACAATACAAATACAACACAAGTCTCCCTACATAACATAACACAATCTCCTGCAATACAAATACAACTTCTTCATACAATACAACACAACACAACTTCCCCTACAATACAACACAACACAACTCTCCCTACAATACAATACAATCCTCCTCATAATTCAATGCAAATACAACTCCCTACAATACAACACATAACACAATCCTCCTACAATACAATACACACAACACAATCCTCCCTACACACAACACTATACAACTCTCCTACAATACAATACAACACAACTTTCCCTACAATACAACACCACACAACTCTCCCTACACAATACAACACAACACAACCTCCCTACAACAGCAACACAACATAACTCTCACAAATACAGCAACAGAATCCTCCCTACAATACAATACAACAGAACTCTCAATACAAAACAAATATAAAACAAATCCTCCCTACAATACAACATACAACATAACACTTTACAATACAGGCAACAGAACTCTCCCCAATACAATACAACAGAACCTCAATACAAAAACAACAATATACAAAACAACCTCCTACAATACATACAGTACAACAGAACCTCCCTACAATACAACACAACACAAATCCTTCCCATAATACAACATACAACACAACACAACAATAACTCTCCTAAAATACAACACAACATAACCTCCCTACAATACAACACCATACAAATACCCCTACAACACAACACAAACAACACAATCCTATAATACAACACAAGATAACTCACCCTACAACGCAAACACAACCTCCCTACAATACAAACAATACAACTCCCTACAATACAACACAACACAACACTCCCCCTACAATACAATACAACTCTCCACAACACAACACAACTCTCCCACAACACAACACAACTCTTACAACACAACACAACTCTCCTGCAACACAACATCAACTCACAATACAACACAACTCTCCATACAACACCATGCAACCCTCCCTACAACAACACAACACAACCCTCCCTACAACACAACACAACCCTCCCAACAACACAACACAACTCTCCCTGCAACACAACACAACCTCCTGCAACACAACACAACTCACCCTGCAACACAACACAACTTCCTGCAACACAACACAACCTCCTGCAACACAACACAACCTCCCCAACACAACACAACCCTCCCAACAACACAACACAACTCTCCCAACAACACAACACAACCTCCTGCAACACAACACAACTCTCCCTACAACACAACTCTCCCTGCAACACAACATCAACTCTCCCTACAATACAACACCACTCTCCATACAACACCATACAACCCTCCCTACAACACAACACAACCCTCCCTACAACACAACACAACTCTCCCTACAACACAACACAACTCTCACTACAACACAATACAACTCTCACTACAACACAATACAACTCTCCCTGCAACACAACAACTCTCCCTACAACACAATACAACTCTCACTACAACACAATACAACCCTCCCTGCAACACAACACAACACTCCCTACAACACAATCCTCACAACACAACCTCCCTACAACACAACACAACTCTCTACAACACAACACCCCTACAACACAACTCCTCCTACACCACAACACAACTCTCCCTACAACACAACTCAACACCTACAACACAACTCTCCCTACAACACAACTCTCCCTACAACACAACTCCCCACAACACAACACAAGTCTCCCCTACAACACAACACCCCCACAACACAACCTCCCTACACCACACAACACAACCTCCTACACAACACAACTTCCCTACAACACAACACAATCCTCCACACAACACTTACAACACAACTCTCCTACACCACAACACAACCCTCCCCAACACAACAACACCTCTACACCACTACACAACCCTCCCTACAACACAACACAACTCTCCCTACAACACAACAACTTTCACTACAACAACACAACTCTCCCTGCAACACAACACAATCCTCCTGCAACACAACATCAACTCTCCCTACAAAACAACACAACCTATACAACACCATACAACCCTCCCTACAACACAACACAACCCTCCCTACAACACAACACAACTTCCCTAAACACAACAACCCTCACTACAACACAACACAACCCCTCCCTACAACAACACAACACAACCCTCCCTGCAACACAACACAACCTTCCCTACAACACAACACAACCCTCCCTACAACACAACACACAACCCCTCCCTACAACACACACACACAACCTCCCTACAACACAACACAACCCCCACAACACAACACAACCTCCCACAACACACAACCTCCCCACAACACAACCTCCCTACAACACAACACACAACCCCCTACAACACAACACAACCCTCCCTACAACACAACACAACCTCCCTACAACACAACACAACCCTCCCAACACAACACACCTCCCTACAACACAAACACAACCCTCCCTACAACACAACACAACCCTCCTCTACAACACCCATCTTCAGTTGTTCCCTTTATTACATTCTGTCACCGACGTGTAAGTGGCAGGTCCGGCCTTATTGGTATGTATATTAATCCTGTTATTAACACAGCTTCCGGAGACCATCAAGAATACGCTTACATCAAGGTTATTTGTCGAACATATAAACTGAATTACAGATATTGATTGATGAAGTGGGTGACGAAAACGAAGAAAAATCTTAGTTCCCAAAAAGTACTTATAATCATCGTTCACAGGTGAGATTTTATCTTCCTAATTTATGTTTATTTCAAGAATTATCTCAAGTATCAAAGTGAACGAATTAAATGAAGGTTTAGAGATGATTTAAGTGATGGTAAAGTGAGGACACAGACGAGTTTCTCATTAGGTGTGATCTTTCCTTTCCTTCACTGTCTGCTGGAGTTTGTTCCCTCTGTTCGTCTTCTTCATCATCCAATATATTAATTTCAGCTTCGTAAACTGTAATTACTTAGGCGTATTTAACACTCGTTTACGTCACTTTTTGGGAGAATAAATGAAAATATGTCTGAAATTCTTCTGTTTCTTTGTCCATCTGATGTTTGCGTCCATGTTGAGGAGAACCACTTGGCGGGGCTCGCACTTTACCAAAGAAGTGTTGCCACAAGTTCCATAATTTGCACTTGGTGAAGCCACAATATCCCGCGTTATTTTGACCGTCTCACTTCCTGCTGGTGAAAAACTTAAAATTAAGGCTGAATTATTGTTAAATGTTAAGGTGTTATAATATTTGTCTGTCATGTTGTTAATATAACATTGTTTCGTCAGCAGTATATACTCAACAGCTTATTAACATCGTTGACGAGCACTCGAAGAGCCACAACACTGAGCCGATATACATGACCATTAATACAAAACATCAGTTGTTACATTACATCGACTATCAAGACATGACGTATAATATAAATAAAACAAACAATTTGTACCAGGCAGATAAAAATATTAGTTACGTAAAATTATTAAAATAAACTTAATATTCACGCCAGCACTTGACCCATAACAAAAGCCACACAACATTTTCCCAGTTAAGACTTAGTAAAAATACAATCCCAACCAACAGAAGATCTACAGCATTCGATCAAAGTTTGTCTCACTGTCAGCATCTGTCACAGTGGTTCCTGTGTCCCCGGCCACATTGATCAATTTTCAAGTCATATATGAACAGAATCCTCGATTTTTGTCTGAGTAAAGGTTCATTTTATATCACTATATTTTATATATTTAACGTTATTACTTGTAAAACCATAAATTTATATCACTAATGTGGGAAACGAGAGGTATATTTGACAAGAGGAATTGTTGTTTTGTGCATATTAAGTGTCAACATTAGGCTTCTCGGCCCCACCATCATCCCTGTATGGCTCAGACCCCAACCAAACTTTATTTCCTTGTTTCTGGATGTTATCAATACTCGCGGCTCTTGGATAAGTCGGCCAATGGGGTGAAAGGAAGGTAATTTGGTTCTTATTTTTAACTCCTGAGAAACTGTGTTTGTGTGTGTGTGTGTGTGTGTGTGTGTTTCGTGTATGGTGTGTGTGTGTGTATGGTGGGTGTGTGTGTATGGTGTGTGTGTGTATGGTGTGTGTGTGTGTGTGTATGTGTGTGTGTGTGTATATGTGTGTGTATATGTGTGTATGTGTGTGTTGGATGATCTTGTTTACAATATGGAGCTTGAGGTCTTACTCCATGTTCGTTTATTACATTTTCTGCCATACCCGACTGTTGTCTCTTTCTTTTGGTGAAGGTTTTTGACAATTGATACAACGAGTTAAGTTAAGAATAAGGACTCGAATATTATAGCCATTAAGTCCTGAATAAATAATTAGCGGTGTCTAAGTGAGTAACTGTTTGATGTCTTCAGTTACCAGCGTAGGGTAACAGTGGGGTGGAGTAGGTGAGGGGTAGGAGGAGGGGTAGGAATGTGGGGTAGGAGTGACGGGTAGGAGTGACGGGTAGGAGTGGAGGGGTAGGAGTGAGGGGTAGGAGTGAGTATAGTAGTGAGGGTAGTGTTGGTGGTAGTGGTAGCGAGGAGTAGCAGTTGGGGGTAGGTATGAGGGGGTAGGCGTGGGGATAGGAATGAAGGATAGGTGGGGGTTCACCGGAGGAAAGGGGGATAGGTTACAAGCTTTTATTTACTTCAACATCTGTATCCTGCTGGTTCTCTCTTTAAACAATTACTAAAATAAATAAATGGTCAGGTATAAAAGGTAAGAGTATTTAACAGAGTAATACTGAGGTAATACACGAAAGAACTAAAAATTGTCGGCTGTGTGTATCAACATTCTATACAAGTATTTATGAAGCTGTAAAATACTTGGATATATAAACTTTTAATTTAAATCTGTGAGTAAAAAAAGTATAATTATAAAAAAATATGAATAATTGCAATAAAATGATAAAACTTTGAGTTGACAGCACCTAAAATAATCAAGGGTGAGCTTTAATACATAACTGGGAAGTACAGCTGTAATGATTTGTTTCATGTTAATACTCAACTTTAACAAATATTATAATTACCAAGGTGGGTTTTTTTTCGTGGTCGACGTCCGGCTGTCAGGATTATAACATCATCAAGTTTACAAGTTCAGTAAATATATCCTGCAGATCAAAACCTAACCTAACCTATTCTACCCAAACCTAACCAAAGCAAACCTATCCATACCTGACGAAATATGAAAACTTTTGAACTCACAACTTCAAATACTTTAACACCTGGGAAAATAGTTAATACATAAAACTCACATCACCAGTAGTCCACTAAAAAAAAAAAACTATTATTCTCATATCTCAAAAAAAAAGGTTTGGAAAGAATTTAGTTTATCAGACAATTGTTTTTCCAGATGTTATTTCTCTTCTAAATAAAAAACAGTACAATATATTCTCCAATTCATTTCGAGAACATTTTTACCGCCCATATCTGACAATCTAGTTTTCAATTCTATGTCAGCCCCAACAAGAACGAGGGTAGGGTGTATTAGCTGTCAGCATCAGGACTTGGGAGAAAATTTACTTGCCTCCTCCTGTCTTCCTTTGTTCGTGGTAAAACTTTTGATCGAGGTCGAGTGTGTTTGTTCAATTCGTATGTGCGATTTTGTGGTCGTTTAAATTACTCGTCGTTCTGTTCTCCAATTCTCCCCTTTTCCAGGCCTCGTGAGCTTTGTTTTCCTATCAGACAGTGCGAAAAATATCAATGGTTTATTTTGCGCGTAATATTTCCCAACAAAATACTTAAGGATCAGAAACGAGTGTTATGCGCTGATCATAGATAGATTCTAGCGCGCTGCACTACCATCCCATCATCATATAGGAGTAGGATTTATGAGACTGGGAAGAATTAAACAGCCCGGCAGCCTGATATATAACCGAGCAAGAGTTTTTTAATAGTCGTGTGCCCGGCAGTTGGCCCAGAATGAGAGGCAGAGTGGAGAGAAGGTTCAGCAATGTCAATGTTGTGAAAGACGTTACCTATAACACCCTGGTGGAGGTGAAGGTCAATGAGCCAAGGCTGTTGGACTTCATTCACTATTAAAACACGTTAAAAAAAGTTAACCCAGAATCTCCGCTACAACACCTCGGAGATGAAACGGAGGTGGGAACTTTCCGCATCAGATAAAGCAGACTGGAAATAAATGACCCGCAAACAACCCAGAATCCAATAAAGTCAATAATGCAAAAAAAAAAAGTAATATGACTATTTTTCACCTAATATCCAGTCAGAGAAAGAATCACAATACACGAGCAGTGACGTCAACAAACATCTCGTTGTGACTCAGTGGGAACAATATAAACTGGGGAATGTTCAAGATTACCTGCGGTTACATTACCTGGGATAACGGGCCGGAGGGGGGACCACTGTGGATGAGGAGGTAACTCAGTGATGGCATATAGGTCGTGCTAGATTGGACACAGAGTACCTCCCATCAACAACCTATTACCTTCAAACTCAACTGTTACCCTCTTATGGGTCAATATATGCTGTAACGATCATGAGGGAAACACAAATGATCATTAAGAACAGTATTACGTGCGTCTTGATCTGATCTGTCTTGAAGCGATATAAAACACATGTAGCATGGGGCGCTGCCGGACTATTCTCACTTAGCAGCCTGAGGTCAGATCCTTCAATGGAGACGGTAAACACTTGGTGGTTCATTATATTCTTTAATTACTTTCTTAAAATATACTGCACCTAATGAAAGTATTATAGAATCAACTACAATACGCTGGAAACATAATGAGAGAGGAAACTAGCATTTACAAACAAACATTCTGCAAGGACAACCAACCAAGGAGTGAACGACACCAGAGAAGCAATATTCAACAAGCTGAAGAACATCAAGATCAGCTGAGAAGCACCACTGACCCATCAAACGAGACTCACCTCTACAAGGAACAAAATTGGGGTCAAGGTGATTTTTGAGTCTCAAAGTTAACCATCCACACCCTCCGCCACAACGGTCCATCACCCCGCCGTCACAACCATCCATCACCCCCTCCGTCACAACGGTCCATCACCCCCGCCGTCACAACCGTCCATCACCCCCGTCACAACGGTCCATCACCCCTCCGTCACAACGGTCCATCACCCTCCGTCACAACCGTCCATCACCCTCCGTCACAACCGTCCATCACCCTCCGTCACAACCGTCCATCACCCCTCCGTCACAACCGTCCATCACCCTCCGTCACAACCGTCCATCACCCCCTCTCCGTCACAACCGTCCATCACCCTCCGTCACAACCGTCCATCACCCTCCGTCACAACCGTCCATCACCCTCCGTCCACAACCGTCCATCACCCTCCGTCACAACCGTCCATCACCTCCGTCACAACCGTCCATCACCCCTCCGTCACAACCGTCCATCACCCCCGTCACAACCATCCATCACCCTCCGTCACAACCATCCCATCTCCGTCACAACCATCCATCTCCGTCACAACCATCCACATTCTCCGCCACAACCATCCATTGCCCTCCGTCACAACCATCCACATTCCTCCGTCACAACCATCCATCACCCTCCGTCACAAACCGTCCATCACCTCCGTCACAAACCGTCCATCACCCTCCGTCACAAACCGTCCATCACCCCCTCCGTCACAACCGTCCATCACCCTCCGTCACAACCGTCCATCACCGCTCCGTCACAACCATCCACACCTCCGTCACAACCATCCATTAACCTCCGTCACAACCGTCCATCACCTCCGTCACAACCATCCATCACCTCCGTCACAACCATCCATTACCCCCGTCACAACCATCCCACCTCCGTCACAACCATCCATCACCCTCCGTCACAACCATCCACTCATCCCCACAACCATCCATCACCTCCGTCACAACCATCCATCACCCTCCGTCACAACCATCCATTACTCCTCCGCCACAACCATTACCCTCCGTCACAACCATCCATTACCCTCTCCACACAACCATCCATCACCTCCGTCACAACCATCCATTCTCCGCCACAACCATCCATCACCCTCCGTCACAACCATCCATTATCCTCCGTCACAACCATCCATTACCCTCCGTCACAACCATCCATCACCCCGCCGTCACAACCCCAGCTGCCGTGATATGAGGCGGCAGTCCTCAATAATAATGCACCAGTCATGTCGCCACTGTGTCAGCACCAGTCATGTTACCACTGTGTCAGCAATCTGTCGTTACCACTGTGTCAGCACCAGTCATGTTACCACTGTGTCAGCACCAGTCATGTTACCACTGTGTCAGCACCAGTATGTTACCACTGTGTTCGCACCAGTCATGTTACCACTGTGTCAGCACCAGTCATGTTGCTACCACTGTGTCAGCACCAGATATGTTACCACTGTGTCAGCACCAGTCATGTTACCACTGTGTCAGCACCAGTCATGTTACCACTGTGTCCGCACCAGTCATGTTACCACTGTCAGCATTGGTCATGTTACCACAGTGTCAGCACCAATCATGTTACCACTGTCAGCACTGGTCATGTTACCACTGTATCAGCACCAGTAGTGTCAGCATCAGTATACCTCATGTAGCACCTCAGGAACAACACTCAGCAGTCATCTCATCACTTACATCATCAACAACAACCTTACAAACCTTCCATCATCTGCACCTTCATCATCACATGAACATAAAACACACAGTCTGAACAATCACAATATCTACCATCAAGATTTTTTTCCTTACAAATTTTATCGTGGTGCATTACAGTTTCGTCACATCTGATTAATTTCTCTTTCACAAACTGTGTTCCGGCTGCCTGGTCTCCGTCCTCTTAAAGGTTAATTTATATCTCGGTCTCCTTTACCTCAAGAGCCACTTGTGGTTCTCCCTCAACTTACGCTGTGATTGACTTTAAAAATGTTAATTGATCTGTGTCGGAGAAACGAGGTGAGAAAAAACAAAAATATCGACTGTTTGTTTTTAATATATCTTATCAGTGTAGTCCAGGAGTTTATGTTTGTGACCTGGTATGGTGTTTGTGTCTGTTACCTGGTATGGTGTTTGTGTCTGTTACCTGATATGGTGTTTGTGTCTGTTACCTGGTATGGTGTTTGTGTCTGTTACCTGGTATGGTGTTTGTGTCTGTTACCTGGTATGGTGTTTGTGTCCGTTACCTGGTATGGTGTTTGTGTCTGTTACCTGGTATGGTGTTTGTGTCTGTTACCTGGTATGGTGTTTGTGTCTGTTACCTGGTATGGTGTTTGTGTCTGTTACCTGGTATGGTGTTTGTGTCTGTTACTGGTATGGTGTTTGTGTCTGTTACCTGGTATGGTGTTTGTGTCTGTTACCTAGTATAGTGTTTTGTGTCTGTTACCTGGTATGGTGTTTTGTGTCTGTTACCTGGTATGGTGTTTGTGTCTGTTACCTGGTATGGTGTTTTGTGTTTGTTACCTGGTATGGTGTTTGTGTTCTGTTACCTGGTATGGTGTTTGTGTCGTACCTGGTATGGTGTTTTGTGTCTGTTACCTGGTATATGGTGTTTGTGTCTGTTACCTGGTATGGTGTTTGTGTCTGTTACCTGGTATGGTGTTTTTTTACCTGGTATGGTGTTTGTCTGTTACCTGGTATGGTGTTTGTGTCTGTTACCTGGTATGGTGTTTGTGTCTGTTACCTGGTATGGTGTTTGTGTCTATTTACCTGGTATGGTGTTTGTGTCTGTTACCTGGTATGGTGTTTGTGTCTGTTACCTGGTATGGTGTTTTGTGTCTGTTACCTGGTATGGTGTTTGTGTCTGTTACCTGGTATGGTGTTTGTGTCTGTTACCTGGTATGGTGTTTATTTACCTGTATAGTGTTTGTTACCTGGTATGGTGTTTTGTTACCTGGTATGGTGTTTGTGTCTGTTACCTGGTATGGTGTTTGTGTCTGTTACCTGGTATGGTGTTTGTGTCTGTTACCTGGTATGGTGTTTGTGTCTTACCTGGTATAGTGTTTGTGTCTTTCTGGTATGGTGTTTGTGTCTTGTTACCTGGTATGGTGTTTGTGTCTGTTACCTGGTATGGTGTTTGTGTCTTACCTGGTATGGTGTTGTGTTTGTTACCTGGTATGGTGTTTGTGTCTGTTACCTGGTATGGTGTTTGTTACCTGGTATGGTGTTTGTGTCTGTTACCTGGAATGGTGTTTGCTGTGTTTCAAGTGGCTGTTTCTGCTGTACCTATTGAGGCTATACAGGTTTGTGTATGCACTTAAACAGCATCACAAACCCAAACATCTTTAGCTCTGAAAACAAATGTATATACAGTATGTTTCCTCTGTAATACGGACACTAAATTATTTTATACTGAAAAGCGATCTGGATGGATGCAGATAATACAGATAGATATTACCGCGGAAAAATATTGTACAATTCAGTTAAAACAATGACGCAGGGGGGTAACACTACCACTAATAGTACATTCTCTCTACTATTACTCAAATTTTATGATCGTCCATTGATGACAAACTAATGATTTTTTTGCTAGTAAGCGTCATATTTATTGGTTAGTTCTAAGGGGTGGAGAGAGGCCAATACGGAATCAACATGTTTGGTGGGTTACATGTAGTGTGGGAGGGCAGCGGTATCCTTGTAACTCTTTCGTCTCCACTATATTTACCATTCTTTATATGGCTGTGGAGTAGCTGCGGGTATCGTGTAGGACCTGGATAATGTTGGTCTCCAGTCTTTAAATTTCTAAAACCTGAATGAGTGAGGATACTGACATTGTCCTCCTGTAACAAAAAAGGCTTCCCTGCTGACGGAGTTGAAAATCTCAGTGCATCGATTATGACCAGCTACAGATCACAGTACTGTTCTTTACTGCTCTCCCGCCTAATACTTGGCAGCAGGCAGCGAGGATCATGTCAACGGTGCCGCGAGACCATGGAGGTATAAGCGCGAGACGGTCTAAAGCTGCAGTGTGAGTCCGGGAGAAAATCATCCACCTGATGGTGTGTGTGAGGCGGGAATCTTACCAGCAATGGAAAGTAACAAGACCCCGCAGTGTAAATGACAGTACACACACCACCGTCAGCAATACACACTACCAACAACAGCAACAGTACACACTAACAACAACAACGGTATACACTCAACCACCAAGAAAAGTACACACACTACCTTTATCACCACAACCACCACCATTAACATACACTCCACCACCACTCACATGTATCAGAACTTAACACTCGTCCACCACCATCATAAGCTTATAGGTAAGTGAAATGTCTGATAGCATAGAAACCACCACACCAAAACTGTCATTATTAACACTATATACATCACCTGCTGCCATAATGTATAACCACACCACAACACTTTTGGCACTAACAACAACCACACCATAACTTCCATAATCAAACACAACCACAACTATCTATCAACCATGCCACAACTCCCATAATAAACAATCATACCACACACAACGCAACCAACAACCCCTACTACAACTGCCATAATAAACAACCACACCACAACTGCCATTACAAACAACACACACCACAACTGCCATAAACAACCACACCACAACTGCCGCCAATAAACAACCACACCACACACTGCCATAAACAACCCACCACAACTGACCAATAAACAACCACACCAGCTGCCGCACAAACAACCACACCACAACTGCCGCAATAAACAACCACACCACAACTGCCATAATAAACAACCACACCACCGGCACAATATAAACAACACACACAACTGCTGCATAATAAACAACCACACCACAACTGCCATGACAAACAACAACCACACCACAACTGCCCATAAAACAACCACACCACAACTGCCGCAATCAACAACCACACCACACAGCCGCAATAACCAACAACCACACCGCCAAACGCGCCATAAACAGCCACACCACAACTGCCGCCAATAAACAACCACACACAACTGCCATAACCAACAACCACACCACAACTGCCGCAATCAACAACCACACCACAGCTGCCGCCAATCAACAACCACACCACAACTGCAATAATAACCACCACTACACCGCATAATAACAACCACTCCACAACTGCCAGCAATAATCAACCACACCACAACTGCTATAATCAACAACCACACCACAACCGCCATAACCAACAACCACACCACAACTGCCATAATCAACAACCACACCACAACTGCCATAATAAACAGCCACACCACAACTGCCATTATCAACAACCACACCACAACCGCCACAATAATCAACCACACCACAACCGCCATAATCAACAACCACACCACACACCGCCAATCAACAGCCACCCACAACTACCACCAATAATCAACCACACCACAACCGCCATAATAAACAACCACACCACAACCGCCATAACCAACAGCCACACCACAACTACTGCAATAATCAACCACACCACAACCGCCCCAATAATCAACACACCACAACCGCCATAATCAACAACCACACCACAGCTGCATAATCAACAGCCACACCACAACTGCCATAATAATCAACCACACCACAACGCCGCCAATAAACAACCACCACAACCGCCACAATCAACAACCACACCAACTGCCGCAATCAACAGCCACACCACAACTGCCGCATAATCAGCCCACACCACAACCGCCGTAATAAACAACCACACCACAACTGCCGCAATAAACAACCACCACAACTGCCGCCAATCAACAACCACACCACAACTGCCGCAATAATCAACCACACCACAACCGCCATAATAATCAACCACACCACAACTGCCATAATCAACAACCACCACAACTGCCGCCAACCAACAGCCACTGACTGCCGCCAATAAACAACCACACCACAACTGCCCGCAAATAAACAACCACACCACAACTGCCATAATAAACAACCACACCACAACTGCCACAATAAACAACCACACCACAACTGCCGCCAATCAACAACCACACCACAACTGCCATAATAAACCACACCACAACTGCCGCATAAACAACCACACCACAACTGCCGCAATAAACAACCACACCCACAACATAATCAACAACCACACCACAACTGCCATAATAAAACAACCACCACAGCACCGCAATAAACAACCACACCACAACTGCATAATAAACAACCACACCACAACTGCCATAATAAACAACCACACCACAACATAACCAACAACCACACCACAACTGCCGCCAATAAACAACCACACCACAACTTAACGCAACCAGCAACCACACCACAACTGCCGCAATAATCAACCACACCACAACCGCCATAATAATCAACCACACCACAACTGCCATAATCAACAACCACACCACAACTGCCGCAATAAACAACCACCCACGCCGCAATAAACAACCACACCACAACTGCCATAATAAACAACCACACCACAACTGCCCAAATAATCCAACCACACCACTGCCGCCAATCCAAACCACACAACTGCCGCAATAAACAACCACACCACAACTGCCATAATAAACAACCACACCACAACTGCGCCAATCAACAACCACACCACAACTGCCATAATAAACAACCACACCACAACTGCCGCCAATAAACAACCACACCACAACTGCCATAATAATCAACCACACCACAACTGCCACAATAATCACCACACCACAACCGCCATAATAAACAACCACACCACAACCGCCATAATAATCAGCACACCACTGCCGCCAATAATCAGCCACCACAACTGCCATAATAAACAACCACACCACAACCGCCATAATAATCAACCACACCACAACTGCCATAATAACAACCACACCACAACTGCCGCAATAATCCAGCCACACCACAACTGCCGCAATCAACAACCACACCACAACTGCCATAACAAACAACCACTACAGCCATAATCAACAACCACACCACAACTGCCATAATAAACAACCACACCACAACTGCCATAATCAACAACCACACCACAACTGCCGCCAATAAACAACCACACCACAACTGCCGCAATAATCAACCACACCACAACTGCCATAATAATCAACCACACCACAACCGCCATAATAATCAACCACACCACCAACCGCCATAATAATCAACCACCACAACTGCCATAATAATCAGCCACACCACAACTGCCATAATAATCAACCACACCACAACCGCCGCAATAATCAACCACCACAACCGCCATAATAATCAACCACACCCAACTGCCATAATAATCAGCCACACCACAACTGCCATAATAATCAACCACACACAACAACCGCCATAATAATCAACCACACCACAACCGCCGCCAATAATCAACCACACCACAACCGCCATAACCAACAACCACACCACAACTGCCATAATCAACAACCACACCACAACTGCCATAATAAACAACACAACACAACACACCACTGCCATAATCAACAACCACACCACAACTGCCATAATCAACACACCACAACCGCGCAATAATCTGACACACCACAACCGCCATAATAATCAACCACCACAACTGCTATAATCAACAACCACACCACAACCATATACCAACCAACAATAGCCACCAACTGCCATAATCAACACAATCCGCCACAACTCCCATAATAAACAATCACACCACAACTGCCATAACCAACAACCATACTACAACTGCCATAATAAACAACCACACCACAACTGCCATAATAATCAACCACACCACAACTCCCATAATCAACAACCACACCACAACTGCCATAATAAACAATCACACCACAACTGCCATAACCAACAACCATACTACAACTGCCATAATAAACAACCACACCACAACTGCCATAATAATCAACCACACCACAACTCCCATAATCAACAACCACACCACAACTGCCATAATAAACAATCACACCACAACTGCCATAACCAACAACCACAACACAACTGCCATAATCAACCACACACACTGCCATAATAAACAGCCACTCCACAACTGCCATTATCGACAACCACACCACAACTGCCATAATCAACAACCACCACACCGCCATAATAATCAACCACCTCCACCGCCATAATAATCAACCACACCACAACTGCCATAACCAACAGTCACACCACAACTGCCATAATCAACAACCACACCACAACTGCCATAATAATCAACCACACCACAACTGCCATAATCAACAACCACACCACAACTGCCATAACCAACAACCACACCACAACTTGGGGTAAAAGAAGTGCGCGTACACACACACTTAATGGTCATATTTCCCCAGCGTTCTTCACTCTTCTCCTTATAACATTTTAAGTCCACTCGCACCAACTGTGTTATGTGGTGGTGACGCTTTCCAATACTAGTCATATTTTCTATCTATCTCTGCACCTCTTACCCCCCCCCCTTTCCTCTCCCTAACAAGAGGACAAAACCCAAGGCTAAACACCACAAAAGCCACGACCCCACAGAGAGACGTAACTACCGTCCTTTTACAGGAAAAATTAACACCACATTAGAGTATTTTAGTGTCGCCGCACAATGATATTATCACAAAAAGTTGCTACGGTAGCATGTAGACAAGATTAGCAACAGAGGCAGAGTGTGGCTGTGAATACTAAGAATAAATACAATGTATGAAGGAATTAATACGTCCATCATTAGGCGGAACAACAAACAAATACTGTTGCAGTTCGAGTGAAGTAACAAGGTCTGTTAGTGATGGTGAAATAACTTATCATAGTTGGATTTGAATGAAGGTTTGGACACATAAGGTGACGTTATTGTTAGGCGAGGGATAAGAATGATTTTTAGATTGCAAATTATATTCAGAATTAATTTTGAAAGATAGAGGAAAAACTCTTAAGGAGGAACGATTATAATCGTTCCTCCTTAATTATAGATGGAGGAGGTGTAGTACGTCACGTGTGTATCGTCCTGCAGTCTGGTGGTGAATAAATGTGTTTACAGGTATGTTCTGCACCGCTTGCTTGACAGTGTGATATTTCGACTTACAGTTTGTCTTTCCCAAAGCTTTCTTACGGTCTTAATTTACAGAAACACACATCATGATATTTGTATTTATTCTTTTGTAAAACATTCCATAATTCCATTTCTTTAAACTTTGTTCCAAATTCTCGATGACTGATATAGGTATTTCATCTTGAACTAAAATGTTGTCAAATCATCATATACAAAATCTAGTTTTCCATCAACTTTAATATCCATACCCAATCTTGGGGCCTTAACTACTGATAAACCTCCACTTTCCGCTTAGATTATCTTCCTAGGCTGTGTTACTCCGCTCCCACCACCAGTCACTGTGGGTGTTACTCCCCTCCCACCACCAGTCACCGTGGGTGTTACCCCCCTCCCACCACCAGTCACCGTGGGTGTTACTCCGCTCCCACCACCAGTCACTGTGGGTGTTACTCCCCTCCCACGACCAGTCACCGTGGGTGTTGCTCCCCTCTCACCATCAGTCACCGTGGGTGTTGCTCCCCTCCCACCACCAGTCACCGTGGGTGTTACCCCTCTCCCACCACCAGTCAATGTGGGTGTTGCTACCTCCCACCACTCAGTCACCGTGGTGCTACTCCCCTCCCTCCCACCACCTGTCACAGTGGGTGTTGCTCCCTCCCACCACCAGCAACTGTGGGGTGTTACTCCTCCCACCACCTGTCACCGTGGGTGTTACTCCTCCCACCACCAGTCACCGTGGGTGTTACCCTCCACCACCAGTAACCGTGGATGTTACCCTCCCACCACTCCAGCTAGTCAGCAGTGGGTGTTGCTCCCTCCCACCACCAGTAACCGTGGGTGTTACTCCCTCCCACCACCAGTCACCGTGGGTGTTGCTACTCTCCCACCACCAGTCACCGTGGGTGTTACTCCCTCCCACCACCTGTCACAGTGGGTGCTACCCTCCCACCTCCACCAGTAACCGTGGGTGTTACTCCTCCCACCACCAGTCACCGTGGGTGTTGTTCTCCCACCACCAGTAACCGTGGGTGTTACTCCCTCCCACCACCAGTCACCGTGGGTGCTGCTCCCTCCCACCACCAGTAACCGTGGGTGCTGCTCCTCCCACCACCAGTCAATGTGGTGTTGCCCTTCACCCTCACCAGTCACCGTGGGTGTTGCTCCCTCCCATCACTCAGGTAACTGTGGGTGTTGCCTTCCCACCACCAGTCACCGTGGGTGTTACCCCCTCCCACCACCAGTCACCGTGGGTGCTACCCTCTGTCCCCACCTCACCTGTCACCGTGGGTGTTACCTCCCTCCCACCACCAGTCACCGGGTGTTACCCCCTCCCACCACCAGTCACCGTGGGTGTTACTCCCTCCCACCACCAGTCACCGTGGGTGTTGCTCCCCTCCCACCACTAGTCACCGTGGGTGTTGCTCCTCCCACCACCAGTCACCGTGGTGTTGCTCCCTCCCCATCACCAGTGCAACCGTGGGTGTTGCTCCCTCCCACCACACCAGTAACCGTGGGTGTTACCCTCCCACCACCAGTCACCGTGGGTGTTACCCTCCCACCACCAGTCACCGTGGGTGTTACCCCTCCCACCACCTGTCACAGTGGGTGTTGCTCCCTCCCACCACCAGTCACCGTGGGTGCTACTCCCTCCCACCACCTGTCACCGTGGGTGTTACCTCCCTCCCACCACCAGTCACCGGTGTTACCCTCCCGCCACCTGGGTCACAGTGGGTGTTGTTCTCCCACCACCACTCCTGTCACAGTGGGTGTTGCCCCCGCCACCTGTCACAGTGGGTGTTACTCCCTCCCACCACCAGTCACCGTGGGTGTTACTCCTCCTGCCACCCGTCGCTAGTGCGGGTGTTACCCTCCCACCACCTGTCACAGTGGGTGCTGCTCCCTCCCGCCACCAGTAACCGTGGGTGTTACCTCCCTCCCACCACCTGTCACCGTGGGTGTTGCTCCTCTCACCACCAGTCACCGTGGGTGTTACTTCCTGTCCCACCACCTGTCACCGTGGGTGTTACCCTCTCACCACCAGGTCACCGGGTGCTACTTCCCGTCCCACCACCTGTCACCGTGGGTGTTACCCCTCTCAACACCACCAGTCACCGTGGGTGTTACTCCTCCCACCACCGGTAACCGTGTGGGTGTTGCTCCCTCCCACCACCAGTCACCGGTGCTACCCCGTCCCACCACCTGTCACCGTGGGTGTTACCCCCTTCCTACCACCACCAGCCGTGGGTGTTAATACCCTCCCACCACCGGTAACCCCGTGTGGGTGCCACCCTCTCACCACCAAAGTCACCGTGGTGTTACCCCGTCCACCTGTCACGTGGGTGTTACTCCCGTCCCACCACCTGTCACCGTGGGTGTTACCCCCCTCTCACCACCAGTCACCGTGGGTGTTACCCCCCTCCCACCACCAGTAACCGTGGGTGTTGCTTCCTTCCCACCACCAGTCACTGTGGGTGTTGCTCCCCTCCCACCACCGGTAACCGTGGGTGTTGCTCCCCTCCCACCACCAGTCACTGTGGGTGTTACTCCCCTCCCACCACCAGTAACCGTGGGTGTTGCTCCCCTCTCACCACCAGTCACTGTGGGTGTTACTCCCTTCCCACCAGTCACCGTGGGTGTTAATGCCTCCTTTCCTTCAGCCATAATTTTTATTGGGCATCTATTACCCTGAACCGACGATATATCCATATTTTCCCCCTTTTATAAACTTCTAGGTATTTTAAACGAACATAAATCATAAACACAAATGTTTTGGAGACTTTCTCCATTAAGTGTTCCGTGTCAAGGATACCGGTAGTTGCTTAATGTTCATCAGGTCTGTTACATCTCTTCAAAGCTGTCCCTACTTGGTTAAGTGACTAATGGAATTATTTATCTCAGGAAACGATATCACGCGCGGGCTGCCAGCAGAACAGAGCGAGTGGTAAGGACACAAACCAAACATGGATGACCCAGGTGACAGAAAGCCTAAGTTCCTTTGATTAATTAAGTACTTTTGAAGTGCTCAGACATGTGTCCTCATCTCTCACACAGCTGTTGTTTACATCTGTTTCGTTCCTGCTCGTCTTGTGTGAGATTTATTTTGAGTTTCATTTTGTATTCCACACAGCAAGTCTGATTGTTATCTGTGTCACTCACAAATCCACTAAATTAAAGAATTTTGAGGCAGATAATTATTAATAAAAGCATCTAAAGTTAACTAGTGGTAATGTCCGGCACGCAAGAGATCATGTAAACAATAAACTTACTCAAGAAGGATGTAATATTTGTTCATCTCATTGATAATTATGGATATGTTTAATCTACATAAGCCAGTGCACTCCAGGTAAGTTAATGACGAAAACAATACATAATATATTTTGTTATATAGTGAGTTGTATTTTGCGTTGAGGATCAACACGAGAATTAAAAAAATAATAATAATCTTTACATAACGTAATCCTTTTCTTACTTACACTAATGAACCTGTGACACACATGTCAGTCATAACTGCTGCCTGGGATATGTGTCCATCATCATCTATTATTATACATGACAAGTGTACAAAGAGTATCTTTGCGAATTTGTATAAGGCTATATGACAACGGACGAAGGATTTTGTCAACCCTACCGGGACAACAGGAGTTGTAGTGTTCATTTTGAAATTCATCGGACCCCCATAAAGATACTTCTTGGAGCGGGTGTACCAGCGTGACCCAAGCGTAAAGCACAGCTGTTCTGTACTGTATATTTCTCTCCAACTATCATCTACGTATATGTTGTCAAATGGGCTACTCCAAAAGACACACAGCACGTTCCTTCGCCATGTAAGAAGTCAGCTTTAACTCGACTTATATTATTCATAAGTACAATACCTGTTGGCTCTTGCTCCACAGGTATGACGTACAGGGAGGCATATATTGTTTACCTTTAATTAACTTTCCCAATAAGAAGTCAGACATGAGGAGTTATGTGCGTAACCTGGTGATGGTCTTCTGATTCTTGACCGTGTTGTGGTTGTTGAGTGTTGTTATAATAGCTCACAGTGTACTGAATATATAAACTATTACAGTGTCTGCTTACAACCTCACTTTACTTTGACAATATGCCGCCACAGTAAGATATATCTATATAAAATAAATAAAATATGTTCTCTAGGCATTAACAAATATTGTATTAAACATGACACACGAATCATTATTCTTCACTGAAATAATGACACACCCTCACCTGCCAACCCACACAACTTATGTAGCTGTGATATAATAAACATTGATTACATATTACAAAGAACAAAACCAATAGTCAATTATTACCAACACAACAAACGATGGATTCACCTACAGCCTTGTTATTAGATGTGATTTTTATTGACCAAAACACAAACAAGGAAACACTACAGCTATATTCAATTCTCACTAATCTGTAACTAAGCTGGATTTATCTATCCATCCATCATAGTCTTGTGACTTCTATTCTAACGTGTAATATAGACCAAATGAAAGTGTGTCTACACGGAAGCATCAACGAGAAAGGAATGAAAATAATACAAATTTCATTCCATTCAGAGGACGAGATATTACAGTCACCCAACACACACGATCATGGTCTGACCTACTTCATTGCAAGGATTAGAGACAGTAAGGATAGTTCACCGGGCACTTGTTTTACCCACAATGCACAACTCAGTTGTAAACACGCATCATCTGGTAACCTCCGTGTGTGCCCCCGTCTGGTCCCGGGACCAGTGTATCAACAATTATGGTTATTTGAGAAATATACGGGTGCACCAGCAATGCTCGAATCCCAAGCAGAGTACATCAAGTATAGATTTCCCATAGATAAGGAAAATTGAGAAACGGATAAATGCCCGCAAGCGCTCTGATAAAATAAACACATTAAGCTAGTCGAGAACTTGTTTGAAGAGAGTTCGTATTTATTTTATCCCCTTAATTCTAGAATATTTTTTTGATATTCAGGTATCTACAAGAAAGCGATACATTCATCTTGCTATAAGTAGCCAAAAAGAACTCTGAACATCTTTAATAATCTTGAAAAAATTAAAGTTATGTACGTCGGTACGTGGGTTTCACGTATCAACACCGTGCTTGTTTCAAGACGCGAGGGAAAGATTTATTACAGTTTCTTAATTCTGCAATGTCAGTCACGTCAGGCCACCCAGAAGACCGTGAGACATTGTTCTTGCCATGTCTGACAAAAAACAACAACAATACTATTGCCCCAAATATAAGAAAAACAGTTACATAACTTAATTCACCGGCGGCGGCAGTAATGCTTAACGGCTAGAGGTAACTTGCTTTATTTTCTTAAGTATACTGTACACTGTAAGGCAATATTCAGTTGCCAGGTGTACTGTACCCCCAGACATACACCTTGCCATGTCTGGCAAAAGGAAAATCTTTGCTTTGTTAATAAGCTCAAATATTGAGTTGATTCGTCCAAGTCATCACCGAAATGCCTGGTACCCCTCCGGGTGTTTCCTTGTAATATTTTGCTATTTACTTTTTTTTTCTCTGTCACTTATTTCTTGGAGGACTATAAGAACATACGGCATTCATTTTGTTATACTTGGCTACAGAAAATCCTTAGCTTTACGAGTATTCTAAACACAATTAAACAATAAAAAAAAGCTGGCTTTCCGGTATCTTCGTGGTGTATATTAATATAACCTTTTCCTTTTCTAATTTTAATTCATTTATATTCTTTTCGTTTTTTTCGCTCCCTAGGCCCCGTTGTGGGTAGTTGACCTGTGCCCGGGTGGGCCAATCCCCGTTAAAAAAAAAAAAACGTCAACCAAGGCAAGGCCGTAGTCCTTGGGGTCACCACAGGTAGCGTGACGTCACTGAATGCGGCGGAGCTAAAGTTTATGACGTTACAGCGGTGTGTCCTTACTGTATAGTCCTTGGCGACCTGTGGTGTGATGATCAGCATGCTCGCCTCGCAAGCATGCGGACCCGGGTTCGATCTCCGGGCAGGGTGAAACTATGAGCATGTTTCTTTACGCCATTTGCCACTGTCTACCCAGTAGTAATTGGGAACCTGGATGTTAATCGATTTGCAGATCGTGTTCTGGGGTAATGGTTAGCCAGCGCAGCTGGCGAGTTGTCCGGTCTTCTCGGACTATTCATTGACGCTGGGTCATGCAGATCGTTAACTGAGGGTGTAGTTGTTGTGTTGTAGACAGCTTCTACATCTTAAACAAATTCACGCCTAGGCGGCCATCCTCGTTACACGAGGAGCAACCATTATAGTCCAATCTAACTACCTTACATCCTAAAAAAATAGTATCAGTTTTATTTTATATTTACACTAAATATAAATACAGTAAACTCTTATTTGTGTTACTTTTATGAATGAGGTTTGTGTCATCTGTTTACGGTGTCGCTCAGTTACCCGTCATTAAGCTATCTCATCACTGTTTACCATATCCTGCCCGTCAACATTATTCAGCTGAGCACTTCATAACACGTACCAAACCTGGAATAGCTTAAATATATTCTTAACAATATATGATCATTACTAACCTCTCCTAAACTTCTACAATTAAATAAGTTATTGTATCATGTGTTTGTCTGTCTGACTTAGTACAGTATTGAAAAGATCAATTGGAGAATGCCAGTGTGCGTTCAGCGCTAGACTTTTTTTTTTCTTTTTTTTACGGGCATTAGCCCACCCGGGCACTGATCATTTTTAATGACCCACATCAAGGCCTGGGGGCGAAAATATAATAACATTTTAAAATAATAATGATAATACTGTAATAATAATACTAATATTAATAAAAATAACAATTATAATAAAATAAAATTTTAATACAAATAAAATTTATAAACAATAATAATAATAATAATAATAATAATAATAATAATAATAATAATAATAATAATAATAATAATAATGAGCCATAAATAAATAAATACAAAAAAATTAAAAAATATCATGAGTGAGAAACAATATACGTATGTTGTGTTGTCAATAGTAAGAGAAACAATTGAGACCCTACAATTGTGTGTAAATGAGACAGAAAGTCAGATCAGCATCCTGGAACTTGGTCACAATTTTTGTGATGCCATATGGCAGCAGGGTATATCATTAGACAACACATTATGCTTCCAATATCTGCCCAGGCGGTAGTACCTCCCTGTTTGATAGCTGAGCTGTACATTGTTTATGAAAAGGAAATAAAGATCGAACTGCCAATTCTGCAAACAGAAGTCGAGGCAGCTGAGAGCATAATGAAAAATGCTAAAGCTTGTGGGGTTGATCAGCTTCCAGCAGAATTTATAAAATAAGTTGGTAAGAATGGGATAAAATGTTTGACGAAAATACCCTGTATGTAATTCTATATACTTCAAAGGAGACCTTCCCAGTGATTTAAAAAAAATATCAATATTTGTATTAATAGCTAAAAAGCCAGGAGCCTTAGGGTGCACCCAGTCTAGAACAATTAACTTAGTCTTTACTGACAACATGAGGCTGCAGTGTTATTCATTTCTTGGGTAAATGCTTCGTTTGGTAGATAATTATAGTTACGGTAATTTTTTATTGATCCAAAATAAGCACCGCCCCTAATACTAGTTTTGGGTTGTGATTTGCCATTCGATCTTACGAGCTCTTGAATCAAAATGATCACCCACTTGTCCCTCAACAGTTAAGTCGATCGAGCAATGAAGCTCCTGGGAAATTAGTGTTTAGCCTAGCAAGTACCTCTCTCTCTCTCCACAAAGTATGTACACACACTCAAAGAAGTGCTGTACCAGATAGAAAACTGCGCTTTTAACAGTATTACAGTATAACCAGAAATATCCTGCTTAACCATTTGTGAACTAGGCTAACAGTAGTAGACGTACTGTACGTGTACGAAGCCTACAGTACATGCAGAGTTGGCAAAATGTCATAATGGGTTTTAAACAAATGGAACGACTGGGGAGCTCGATGAACGTAAGTGAAATCTTACTTCGTTTATGTTACAGGTACAATGTCTTATGAATTTTAATACTAGGTTTTAAAAAGGTTGCAACGGATGTCGGTTAATATTCAGAAGTTGCCAATACCTACTTTTATATATTGAATCGTATATAAGGAGAAAAAATTTATTATTCTTTAACGTTTCCGTCGGAAATTAATGCTTTTCGAGTATTTTAACTGATGAAATTACCCACAATATTAGTTGTTCAAAGTGGGCAGGGCTTTGAAGTAGAGGGAATATATGAGGTAAGACACTTAAAAAGAACACAAAACAAACCTATGAAAACCTTACCTAACGTTTCTTAACTTATCAAAATGTTAAGGATCACTTGAGAGTTTATGGATCTCTCCTCATCTGAATAGCAAAAACAACACATACTAAAAATAAAAAACAACACCATCACCCACTAATCACCGAAAACATGAATAAGGTAAACTTCTTATAGTTTTGGTGAGGAAACGTTAGGTTAGTTTTCAAAGGTTTGTTTAGTGTTTTTGTTTTTAGTATTTTACCTCACATTTCCCCTCTACTTAAAAGCCCTGCCCACTTTCAACAAGTAATATTGGTGGTAATTTTATCGGTTAAAATACTCGAAAAATATAAATTTCCGACGGAAACTGTATAGCAAATTATTTTTAGTTTTTCTCTTTCCCCTTATGTAAGACTCAATATGTAAGTAGGTGTTGGCAACTTCTAAATATTTACCTAAGTTCTATGAAGTTTCCGTTGTAAATTATCTAAACTAACTAGGCCCCCCCCCTGGATCCCCCGTGTATTTACGTAATTTGCGAGGGAAACGTCATAGAAGTGTCTTAAAATTATCTAAACCATCGGAAAAACACATTGCTAAACTCGAGAGCCATATTGGTTGAAAGTGTAAATTACCAAAATGAACTAGAATTTAATGGTTGCCCCTCGTGTAACGCGGATGGCCGGCCCAAGGGTCACCTAGACGTGAATTTGCTTAAGGTGTAGAAGCTGTCGCCAACACAACAACCACACCCTGAGTTAACGAACTGCATGACCCAGAGTCAAGGAATAGTCCGAGAAGACCGGACAACTCACCAACTGCACTGGCTAACCATTAACCCGGACCACGACCGCAAGTCGATTAACATCCAGGTTCCCAATTACTGCTGGGTAGACAGAAATGAATTATAGGTGCCAAGGCGCGCACTACTTTGTCTTTCTCGGTGCTGATGCGGTGGTGATGCCGCATGACCAATAAAACTCCCGATTAAAAAAAAAAGCCCCCCCTTTGCGGGTTTTTTAATTTCAAAGACGCATTTTACTGACTCGACCATTAATTTTATATATTAAAAAGTTTGTTTAAACCCCAAAAGAAAACATCAAGTCTCGCCAAAACTAAAACACACCCTTTACTATTTGTCTAACAATCACCCTCAAAGATGAACACAATCAGCCGACTTTAGGATGCCTTATTTCCTAATTTGGATATTATTTACGTGTTTATAACTCTATACAGTACATCAAAATTACGTAAGCCACAACACACCAACAAACAAGTGTGTCTTACCTGGCTCATCAAGAAGTGTTCACCGGTGTCCTGCCACTTTCTTTCATCGTTCAAACACTTATTAAACACTTCACTCTTTTTCAAACTTTTCCCAAGTGGTCTTCTGTGTGTGATCACAACACGCAAGTTCATAAACACTTCATTAAATTACTATTACCATTAATAAAGCCACAGAGAGCGGTGAGTGTCCATACACCTCCCTCAATGTATTGCGCGCCGTGCAGTACTCACCACCGTCTCCATCGTTTTAAAGTAATGTTGAAATTATTACCACGAATTGGACAGCAAAAAAAAAAAAAAAAAAAAATTTTAGGCGATACGAAGAGAACAAAATAACCTAACTTTACCAAAATTTATCAAAGGTTTATTACATTGCGTTACATTAGCTTCAGTTAATCTGACTTGACAAAAATTCTATGAACACCCATCTTGGTTGTGGTAATATCTTAACATTGTTCATATTGCTACTTGAAAGTTCCTTCTCTGATCCCAAAGACTATCTATTAGAAAGACAGGAAAGGGCCCCTCTTATAACGATAAAAAAAACGTGTAGTGCCAGCGAGTCGATCAACGCCATCTGTTGAGCCTAGCAAAAGTATTTTCGTTTATGCGGGTATACTACCCCTAAGAATGATAGTACAGTACCTGTAATATATATATATATATATATATATATATATATATATATATATATATATATATATATATATATATATATATATATATATATATATATATATATATATTATATATGCATATATTAAATATACAATCATATACACTATATTAGCATTTAAAATATATAATATAATATATGTGTATTTGTGTATAGATAATACTGGCTATACAGTATGTATAATATTGCCTAGCAATGCATTTTGTATGCTAACTTTTGAAAAACAGCATTAGAAAATTAAGGTACTTGGGAAGTAAACTAAGTATAAATATATATATATATATATATATATATATATATATATATATATATATATATATATATATATATATATATATATATATATATATATATATATATATATATATATATATATATATTATGTTTTATTGATTGCTAGTAGAGAGAGACATTACACAACAAATTTAAAAGTGATAAGAAAGAAGAAATTGTGCCAACATTTCTAAAAACATTGTGGAAACACCATTTTACAACAGGTATATTAAGAAAAACATGCAATGTAAACTCCTATGTGCTATTATATTTACTTTAATAAAGCAATGAAGTGGTTGATAAACATACAAAATAAACCAAACCTGACAGCAAGACATAAAACTTGAAGAAACTACACAAAGTTTAAAACATATAAATATAAAGTTAACAAAACGGAAATAAGTATTATAGTTTACACATGAATATTTTATGGAGTGATATCTAGTATATTAAATAAAATCATATTGAAAAAAAACACCAACCAAAGAAAATAATACAGTACATACATACACAGGCAACAAACAAGACAAAACGTAACATTGAGCAACTAAGAAGCACTTAACAAGCATGAGGAAATAAATCATATACAGATATATGCAATCATTACCATGTATTGTTATAAAGAAAAGACAATGCCTTATATTGATGCAAGATATAAAACTATACTTTGCCATGCATCAGCACAATCAACATGCACCGATGGCCACAGCAGAAATTATTTGGTATACAAAAAATGAATAACCCAGACACAAGCCAGAAAACAAAATCACACATGTATATAAAAAAAGGAACAGAAAAGTAATATACATTCTTAACCAAAGTCACACAAGTAAGTAAACGCATTTGAAAGTTCATGCAATACTCACCCTTGTATAAAATCATTCATTGATACTTACATCTCTGTAAGTAAAAAATAAATATATAAATTTCAAAACATTACTGGCGAGTTACTTTTGCAAGTTTCCTGTGTTTCTTTCTTGTACAATATGAAGAACTGTCAATTGTTTTCCTTTTTCTAATTAAGTCTTTATTGAAAATTTTTCCAAAGTAATAAAGCTTCATTGCTATATACTTTTTGGTAATAAGTTCATTGGCCACTTCTCAAATTCTATTTCTTGGGACATTTCTGTCCTGAATTAACTCTGCTAACTTTTGTCTAATATTTTCCTTGGGCACAATTTCATATATGTTATCTTGGAAAATCTTTTAGTAATGTTTAAAAAAAATAAAACCTATCATGGCAATGTTTTTTAAAAGATACAAAATTAAACATATTGCTGCATCTGCATTTATTGCCATTCAAATAATACTGTACACACCTGTTAGGTTCTTTTCTGACAAATGGTGGCTGCACACTGTATGACTCTTGTTTAAATTTTCTAAAGTCTTTTGCATATTCAATGCTTTCACCCATGGATGACATCTGAAAATTACAATTTAAAATGACAAACAGTAATATATTAGTAAATAAATTTTTTTTATTTTTGTTTCAGTTTTCGTTAGGACAATACATGTATTTATATAATTCCTAATTAACAATGGCTTGCTCTGACAAATGAAGTAAAGATGCTGAATATCAGTGTCTACTAGATATGATATATTATTGTAAGTTATTTAAAAATCATCATCTTTCATAATTATCAGTCAATAGTGTTTGAAAATTGCTTCAGTACTACAGGGAGAACTTATCATATATGTGAGTGAGATGGACAATTTACCATGAATATTCAGTGCACTGTATCAAGTCCTCATGGAGTATGATACAGAATTATCTTAAGAAATATGCTCTAATTGTTAGGGGCCTCATATATGTGAATGACTGCTACAAATTTGAGTATATCATTATGAATGACTCCTGCTCATCTACCTACCTACTGTGTACAGTTTAACATGCATGTTTTTTTGTGAATATTTAATTAAAGTCATACTAACCTTTCCTTACCCTTTGGAAATACATGAAAAACAACCTCTGGATTATCCTTTTTTTGACGGTTACATTCGGAACACCGATGGCCTCTTCCACTCATCCTGACATGTATTAAAATTCCCGGGTCACTGTATGTAAACATGCAGACGACAAATTCATTTGACAACTATCGTCATATATTGAAACCGCGCAGAGCTTACATAGGTAATGCTCACTCGCGTTTCCTCCCCTTTTCCTGGGTTCTCCATAAATAGTCTTTGTTCTGATCCGATGATTCAGTTTGTTTAAAAATAATGGTCATTAATTCGAAAACATAGACACCATTCTGATCATTATGGAAAATGACCTCTTGAGTAAGGAAACCTTGGGAAAACGGTGTTGTACTGATGAGTTGTGAGCAGTGAACAGCCTAATGTCTCACGTCAACATTACCACACAACCATGGAGCGTCTCTCTCAGTATTTGAACATTACTGTATTTGTTTACGAATTTCAACCTCGACTTTGAGTGTACAAAGAGTCATGAAATGTATCTGATAAACCGTCCTGTTTCCTGCATTACTGGTAAAGCGTTGGGCTATAAATATTAATGTTATAGTGACAGAACAATGAAATGCGTTTCTTCAAAATACTGTATATCTATATATTTCGTAACTCATTTATTTTTTCACGTTACACTATACATTTTAATACGGTTCTTATGTTATTGTAATGGTCAATGTTCCAAAGGGAGCCGAAGGTAAATTTTTCAATGTTTTCAACGTTTATACAAACAGTTTGGCTCCAGAAACTTGTTTTATTCAGATAGACAATAGCGAAACTTTTACAGCTCGATGATAGCTTCGTGTATGTCGGCAAGATTGTGCTTCACCTTGTTGGTGACGTGACGAAGGTATTCACAGGATGAGACGTTGTTAGGTTGTTTGTGATATTTTAATCCCCATTACATGTAAGTAGCTAAAACAATTATCTGTGCAGGTGGGGGGTCGATATGCTCCGAAATTTTACGTGTGACAAGTGACAGCCCTCATATACCAAAATTTATCGTCCATGGTCTCATATTGTTACCCACAAAGTATGCAAAGTTAGGTGTTTTATCTACTGTACGTGAAATCGTGGTATCCCTGCAACACCAGATTGTGCTGCGCTGGGGACAAAAAGCAAGGGGCATCCAGTGACCCAGCGATGTTGGATAAATGTTGAGTGCGGGCCGCGCGTCACGGCATCCCTCAATACTGCAGTCCTGTGTATGAACAGCGAGAAATAAAAAGGTTGCCTCAAGTCGGGCTCCAGCAAAAATGCGTTCTCGCATCAGTGTATTCTGGCGCTCAACCAAAGGTCTTATTTTGTTTAACAAGCTGTGGAGCACAGATAACGGGATTCTTACAAAGTTTTCCAAGTCTATTCTACTTTTCAGAGAAAATTCGTTTCGTTGAATATTTGTGTGTAACTTAATAATAATAATAATAATAATAATTGACGGTTTATTGAAAAAGTTCTGCAGCCCGAAGGCTGAAAATATACATTGGACATAAATGACTTATTACATACATTGGTGGTTTAACAAAAGCCTTCATTAGAGAAAGGTAAAGGAACATACAGTGAACATACAGATTATTGTAGGTGTTGAACAGCAAAAACGTAGTGTAGTAACTCCCTCCCAGATGGTGTTAGGAGGGACCTCACGTGGTGTAGTAGTTCCCTCACAGATGGTGTTATGAGGGGCCTCACGTGGTGTAGTAATTCCCTCACAGATGGTGTTATGAGGGGCCTCACGTGGTGTAGTAATTCCCTCACAGATGGTGTTATGAGGGCCTCACGTGGTGTAGTAATTCCCTCACAGATGGTGTTATGAGGGGCCTCACGTGGTGTAGTAATTCCCTCACAGATGGTGTTATGAGGGGCCTCCGTGGTGTAGTAATTCCCTCACAGATGGTGTTATGAGGGGCCTCACGTGGTGTAGTAATTCAGATGGTGTTATGCCTCACAGATGGTGTTATGAGGGGCCTCACGTGGTGTAGTAATTCCCTCACAGATGGTGTTATGAGGGGCCTCACGTGGTGTAGTAACTCCTTCACATATGGTGTTATGAGGGGCCTGACGTGGTGTAGTAATTCCCTCACAGATGGTGTTATATGAGTGAGGTGTGGTCCCAGGCCTTCCTATCGTAGACGGATTAACACATCGCTGGTTGTTGGGTCTCACGGGCCGCTATCAATGGGTACCTGGGACCTCACTGTGTGAAGGTCAACCCGGGTACGACTGTTACTGTTGAGTTGTTCTCACTGACCTAAGCACCGTTCACCACTGTTCATCTCTGTTTAACACTGGTTCCATTCCTTTCCTAAATGAAACAGCAACTTCTGGCGAGAACATGTTGATATTCCGGTGGGGAGGAGGGTTCAGGGGAGGGGGCTGGTATGGGCCAACACAACAGTTGACCTGGCTGCTCCGAGAGGAGCCACTGTTTGCGCCACATTAGTCTTTTCCTTTATTTTTCTTCTTCATAACACAAGCCAGCACAAGAGCCAAGAGAGAAGTGGCGGCACGACCCATCCTGTACTAGATGAGCGCCTTTTCAACCCTGTGCCTATTGCCTTACCACCTTGCAACAAATGCTGCACCGTGTAGACGGAGGTTTAGACCATAGTTCGACAATCTCAATGATAAACATTAATCTACTCTTCCATGAATCTGATAATTATGTTTGTATTTTCCTATAAACACACAATCGTAGTTGTACACGCAAACATGTCCAACACAAAGTAATCGTGGTTGTTCCCATCGTAGGGAGTTCAGGGATAATTTTAACCTTTGATCATGAGGTGAAGGTTATCTTATTGTTTGTAAAATAAACAAGAGGTACTGTACCTGTACTGTAAGTTTTATAATATACACAACAGTACAAACTTCGTTAGTGTATATAAACACATATTAATGTCCAGAAAACAGGATTCAAGCTTTAGTAACATCGATCTTGGGTTCTGAAACAGACATAGAACTCAATACCTGTAGTGATTTTCCACTTGCCGGGGCCAAGTTATTTACACAGTATTATGTTCATCAGTTAACAGCAATTTGCATTATGGTCTGAAAACCAAAATTCTCGTTTTTGTAGCGACCTTTGGCTCAGTAGCCCCAGAATCAATGGGGAGTTTTCTCTCCCTTGGAGCAATGTATCTAAGCATTATCATGTTTCTCGGCCATGGAAACTCTTGTTACAGTTTGGAGGAAAAATTGTTAAGAGAGACAGCCATTATCCGCCCCGCTGTGTGCACCATAAAAGTCAGTTAATGAACCGATCCTCGTCTGTAGCCTTAGTGGTAATTGATGAAGCAAGTCCTCACACTCCCTGTAACGCTTACACACCCTGTGGCCCTCACACACTCTGTGGTCCTCACACACGCTGTGGTCCTCACACACCCTGTTGCCCTTACATACCCTGATATGGGCAACTTATACCTTGTGGTACTCACCCTGTGGCCCTCACACACTCTGTGGTCCTCACACACGCTGTGGTCCTCACACACCCTGTTGCCCTTACATACCCTGATATGGGCAACTTATACCTTGTGGTACTCACCCTGTGGCCCTCACACATCATGAGTTAGGGCCACAGGGTGTGTAAGAATCATGGTATGTAAGGGCCACAGGGCATGTAAGAGCCACAGGGTGTGTAAGAGCTACAGGGTGTATCAAGATCAAAATGTATAACGTTTATAAATGGGTGACACCTGACCACTACACAGTCACCTTCAGCTTTTGTGAACCAACACCAACTCCAGAAGTCTTTTATTCTACACAAACTTGCAAATTATAATGTATCCACGACTGCTTCATCACCAAGTCCTTCATTTGTTGTGTAAATACTTGTATCAGACGTTACCACCAAAGATATAGGCTTAATACAGTTATGTTCAAAACCTATGAGAGGAACTTCATGGTTGTGTGGAAATGGTTACGTATTGTCGATCCCCTCCCAAGAAACAATAGGCTCCTCACTGCTCATCACTACAACAACATTTTTCAGATGGTTCCTTAGTCTTAGTCAACAGGTTTATTTTCCCTAATGATCTGAACTGTGTCCATGATTTTTGAATCAGTGACCATCCGAAACTTTTTCGAACATCGGATCAAGGCACGTTCGAAACGTATCAATATGAACAATGTTAACATATCACAACCCAAATGGCTGTTTACAGTTTTTTCCAGGAAGACTATCTGAAGCTTATGCAACATAACGTAACGCAAAGTAAGGATCTTTGGGAAATTTTAGTAAAGTTAGGTTAGTTTAGGTCTCTTCGTATCGCCTGAAAAATTATTGTGCAGTTCAGTTCGTGGTAACTTTTTAACATTACTTTCCCTAAACCATGAGGCACAAGACAGTGTCACAGTCGTCAGTACCTCGCGGTGCGTGTCACATGGGGGAGGTGTATGGACACTCACCGCTCTCTGTGGCTTTATTAATGGTAATAGTAATTTAATGAAGTGTTTATGAACTTGCGTGTTGTGATCACACACAGAAGACCACTTGGGAAAAGTTTGAAACAGAGTGAAGTGTTTAATAAGTGTTTGAACGATGAAAGAAAGTGGCAGGACACCGGTGAACACTTCTTGAGGAGCCAGGTTTGTTGGTGTGTTGTGGCTTAAAGGAAAGATAAAAAAGCTTTTATCATCATTGGAGAAGCACCCTAAAAGCTTTTATCATCATTGGAGAAGCACCCTAAAGTTGGTGGTAAGGCTGAACCACTCTCGTCAATGTACAGTATTATCCTTTGGTTTTGCCTTATTCATGTTAAGAGTGAAAACTGTGAGTTGCTCTGACTGCCATCTTGGACCGCCATGTTCGCCTTCCAGTGGTGCCAGTCTTCTTGGCCAAATTTTCCGAGATGCGTGTGAACAGGGAACACTACAACCGCGCCACAAGGACAACAAAAGCAATCCTAGGCTTTGCTTTATTCCACACAAAGCCTGTTCATCCTGCTTGTTGTGCTTGTTAAGTGCCATGTGTGGAATATAACACCTTCTCGTGATAGCCGTCTCCGCCGCCACTATTACCTATTGTCGTCCATCTGATGCAGTACCATATTTAGATCACAAACTCACGGAATTATTGTAGATACATCTTTTAATAGTCATGAAAATTTAGTTAATTATCCAGTATATTTTTTTCGTGTTTTAAAAATTACAAAGTGAAGAAACTGGTATCGTAGTCAGTTCTCATAGACCTTAGTTACGGGAGTTTAGTAATTAACAATAACAGGCAAGTCACACCTACGTTAAATAACTTGATAAAAAATATCATTGTCAGGTAGTCATGGTGTAAATATACTATATACTGTACAAGATCTTAAAATTAAACTTTAAATCTCTTGATCATTAAATAAGCGCCATCAATCTTTTATAAAGCTTCTTGATTGAGATTTTAAAAGGTGTTTGATATTTATTTATATTTACGTAAGAGATGTATAATTATATACTCTATATATGGGATTACAACCTTCCCTGCCTCTGATATTTTACTATCATATTTTTTCTTAATTTGTGAACTTCCTGTGAATATTCAGTATGCGTCGAGCATGTTGGTATAGTGTGAGGGAAGTGTAATGTGACGAACGTTTTGTTGTAAATTTTAAAGGAAAGAGGAAGCAAGAAAATAATGAGCTAGGATTTAGGACTGACAAGTTAACTTGCCTGGTGTGGCAAAGTTCCCACGCCAGCTGGTCACAATGGTTACTGGGTGTACACGTGTTCATAGGAAGATTTTGTTTGGTATTTATTATTGAAATTATCCAGAGTTTGTTGACAAGAACCCCACCACATAGGATTCGACATGACTCAATTAGAAATTCATTATTTTACTGAGAATTCCAGGAGAACTTCTGCGTATTTAAAATATTTAATATATAATTATTATTTCAAGAATGTAACTGACGACGAGAAGGGAGAGAGAGTAAAAAAAGTTACCAGAAGACACGTCATTTATCATATTCAAGGTAGTTAAGTCATCATACACCAAGATAGTTAAGTAGTTATCATATTCAAGGTAGTTAAGTCATCATATTCAAGTTAAACCATCATACTCAAGGTAGTTAAGTCATCATACTCTAAATAAACCATCATACTCAAGATAGTTAAGTTATCATACAGCAAGATAGTTAAATCATCATACTCCAGGTAGGTATCATCATACCCAAGGTAGTTAAGTCATCATACCCAAGGTAAAGTCATCATACCAAAGGAAGTTAAGTCATCATACCCAAGGTAGCTAAGCCATAATACTCAACGTAGTTAAGTCATTATACTCAAGGCAGTTAAGTCATCATACTCTAGGTAGTTAAGGCATTATACTCAAGGTAGTTAACTCGTGTCAGGTTTGGGTTCAGGTTCAGTATTGGATCTGGGTTCGGGCTCTGTCTCGGGTTTGGGTTCTCGCAGATCCGTACCCTGATGTGTCCCCCTTAATTGGAAGTGGTGAGAGACCTTATCTTACCTTCCTCATTTATGTTGCGGTAGAAAGTTGGATTCTCAGAAGATCGTAAGTTGAATTTTTTCTCTTAACTGGTAATGTGAGAACCTTTTAAATTGTTACATTTAGTTGACGGCACAAAAGTTGGATTCTCAAAAAATCGTAGGTTAAGTTTTCTATGTCAGCGGTTATGCAAGTAGATGCTGAAGATATCGTAAGTTGAATTTTCTGTTTAATGGCGTAGAAGGTTGCTAGGCAGTGAGTAAGAGGAAGGGGATGGAGGCGGAGGGACAGGGAAGGAGGAAGTTAAGGAGGAAAGAGTGAGTGAAAGGGTGAGAAGGAGGGAGTGGAGGCGGAGAGACAGGGAGTTGAGGAGGGAGTGAGTGAGAGGGTGAGAGGGAAAGGATGGGATGGAGGCAGAGGAAGAGGGAAGGATCAAGAGTTCCACCTGTGTCTACTCCAGGAAGTTGATGTTTAGGACTACAGGTGACGGTAAGATAGTGAGGAGCTGTTGTTGTTGTTTTAATGCTGTTATAATTTTGGTGGTGTTGACAAAAATGAGAATTATGTTGTTGTTGTTGTATTTTTTAGTTGAAAAGATGAATTGACGCATTAACAGAAAACTAAAGAAAGGTAAAAAAATTCTTCATATAAAACTGTGTGTGTGTAAAATAATAATAATATTAATAATAAACGGTTTATTTATAGAGTTGCAGCCGGTGGCTGAAAAAATACAAACTTACATGTGATTTAGATATAATGATATGCGTTCAATACATTTACAGGGCTGTACAGTACATAAATCAGGAGTTGTTTATTATTTTAACAATAGATGGGATGGTGCTATTCTTATATCTATCAGTGCGGGCTCTTATGGGCTGAATTTTGTTGTAGTGGCGGACTGGGCGGGGGACTGCCGGTGGCAGGAGGTGGCGATGACGAGGATGGTGCAGTAGTCCACTGCCAAACCTTGCGAGTGCTTGGTGGTGGAGGTCACTGAGGGATGGCTTTTCCAGGGTGGAGAGCGTTGATGTAGCCGGAGTAGTCTGCGCTGAGCATGATTCTGCAGTCCCTTTTCTCTACCTTCTCTAGTTGACGTTGTTGGGTAGAGTTGAGAAGACGACCAGGCTGGTGACGCATACGTTAATTTGGGGAGAATAAAGGCGTGGGTGCCCAAGTGCACGTGATTCGTCGTAGCATGTAGAGTCGGTACGAGGCTGCCTTGATTGTGTTGTTTACATGGGCCTTCCAGTCCAGTTTGTTGTCTATAGTTACACCCAGGAGTTTGGCAGACTGCACTAACTGGAGAGGATGGGCACCCACTGTGACTGCTGAACCTTGCACTGGAGTGGTGGCGGTATTGATGTGCATGACTACTGTGTGTGTGTGTGTGTGTGTGTGTTGTTTTATGGCAACCCCCGTTTTTGTGAGGCATTAGGGTCTTATCCACAAAAATTATAGGTTTTACGTAATACACATGCCAGTTTACGGGATGACATTTATGACATTTTACAATAGAGAATAAAACAAAAATAATAAGCCAAAAAATACAGAAAATGGACACAAGTTCTTGTCTGTCCCTACCGCTGTGACCTGAACCAAAACACACACTAATACACATGGGTGACTGTGTAACTATGGAATGGATGATGTGATGGGTGAGTGTCAAGTAGGTAAGGGTTTGGTTAGCTTATATGGATGAGTGACAAGTGATGTGGGTGAATCAGTGTGTGCCAAATACAGGTATGATTTTCGATGAATTTGGTTAGAAGGATGAGGAAGGGGTGATGAATACACATGGGTGGTGTAGAGGTATAATAACATTAGTGGTGAACGGACGGTAGAAAGATGAGATGATATACAATTGACAAGTGAGATTGTGGATAGATGAATGAAGGTGAAACATAGTAACAAGAGGTTAATTACATAGGGAAGGCAGGTGTGTGATGGTGTTGGTATGTGGGAGGTGTAAGGCCCGTGAATGATAGATCAGTGAAATTAGACAATATGAAGTAAATAGTTTTCTATAAGATTGGTGAAGTGCGGGAGTCTGCTTAATTAAAGAGCTTATTAAACTAACCCAGGTAAATAAGTGTTGCATCCTTTATTAATATTACTAAAATTAATGTTTTTTACTAGTTACGGTACAGTCGCGGTCAAAAGTTCTCGGGAATGAGTCTCCGAACTGACTTACCCTGACTGTCATCTGGTGCGGTGTGTTGTTTTATCTCATTTGTGGTCGATATTGTTTTAGTTTGGGAGGGAGTGAACTTTTGACCCCGGGTGTACATATGTTTTTTGAAGGTCTCTAGCATCATCCCTGTGTGTAGTCCAACAGGCACATTGTCAATATCCAAGACAACTGCTACCTACATCATTGATGGAACGCAAGTCTTAAAAAAGCGCGTTTGGGAAAGCATGTGGAGGGCGTGGCGAAGCGTGTAGAAGGCGTAGGGTGGCGTTTGAGTATGGGGAGGCGTGTAGAAGGCGTGTAAGGGGGGTGTGAGCATGGGGAGGCGTGTAGGAGGTGTGTGAGCATGGGGAGGCGTGTAGGGGGTGTGTGAGCATGGGGAGGCGTGTAGGAGGTGTTGAGCATGGGAGGCGTGGAGGGTGTGTGAGCATGGGGTGGCGTGGAGGGTGTGTGAGCATGGGGAGGCGTGTGGGGGTGTGGAGCATGGGGAGGCTTGTAGGGGATGTGTGAGCATGGTAAGTCGTGTAGGGGCGTGTGAGCATGGTGACGCGTGAAGGAGGCGTGGGTGCATAGGAAGGCGTGTAGGGGACTTGTGAACTTATATTTTTTCCATACTTCTACATGTAATCTTTAATGTCATATGTGTATAACTGGTTTTGGAGAAGAAAAAAAAATACTGTGATTTCTTTGTACAAGGGCCGTAAGCCCCTGGAAACCTAATAGAGCAGTTCTTGGGTTAATTCCACAAGATCTCTGTCATCGTTTCCTCATCAAAAGTAGGAATCTTAAGCCAAGTAAACAATTTGTGTATGCTCGAAACAAGGCTAATAAAGTACTTGGGTTCATACAAAGGAGTGTTAGTTACAAGACCAGCGAGGTTATCCTAAAATTATATATTGCGCTTGTGAGACCTCACTTGGATTATGCAGTTCAATTCTGGTCACCGTATTACAGAATGGATATAGAATCCCTAGAAAGAATTCAAGAGGAGAATGACAAGACTAATCCCGGGCATTAGGAACCTCGAGTACTGACAGGTAAAGCAACTTAATTTGCACTCCCTCGAGGGACGTAGAGTGAGGGGCGATATGATAGAGGTGCGTAAATGGAAGACAGGGCTAAACAAAAGGGACATAACAAAGGTACTCAAACTATCCAACCAGGAGCGAACTCGTAACAATGGTTTTAAATTCCCCTCTATATACTATACTTGACCTGTGTCTTCTCTCAAGTTCACTATGGCAGAGGCAAAACACACCACTATTACCCCAGGATCTTCCTTGTACCAAAACACACATTCAACATCCTCCTGTCACACTCAGTTCCTGTTTGTTCAGCTACTCGCATCATCTCCACAGTCAGTTACTCCCAGTGGCCTTCCTATTTACCATAGTGTCTCAAGTGTTCTCTCAACCTTCCCTCCCTATATTGTGTGTGGTGGTACTGCTTCTGTCTGCCTCTGTGGGCTCAACTGTTTTATAAATTATTTCCTTTATATTCTTGACATCTTCTCTTCTAAATCTTGTTCTGGTTATATGTTAAAGATGTTTGGATAATCTTGACTTTTCTTATATTTTTGGACAAGTTGAAGATTTTATTCCTTTCTTCATCTATTTCTGTTTTAGTTTCTCCCTGTACATATCTCAGTGCCTACACTGCCTCCGCACCTCCTGCTATCAGTTTCTTCTTGGCCACGTTCTTCCTCCTTATCACGAGTTCTGCCTCAATCTCCCACCACCATTGTTGTTTCTATCCATTAACATATGTCTTATGGATACTCTCTTTCTCTCTCTCTCTCTCTCTGTTATTTTATGTTCCTTCACTTCTCTCGGCTTTCTGCTCACTTCCTCCCCCCTATACTTCTCTCCTATTGTTTCCATTACTCTCCCTCTGCCTAATTACTCTCTTCGTCCTTGGTTCTGTTTTTCCTTTTCAATTATCATCTCAAACACAAGTGGCTTATACAGGGAGCCCGTGTGTTCCCCTGTGATAACCTGGCAGCTGTCCCTCACTTTACTACAGTTAACAATTATATATCCGGTTTATAATAAGAAAAACAAGGTTAAGTTTTGATTAAGGAAACGATGATTATATTGAACGAACATATTAAATTAATGTTGGCCATGTTTGTTGAAATAGGTTAGATTAGGTTTGTTGAAATACGTTAGAGGTTAGTTTAAGTTAGTTTATTGAAATACGTTAGAGGTTAGTTTAAGTTAGTTTATTGAAATACGTTAGAGGTTGGGGACACGGTTCATGGTCAGCTGTATCTGTCTTTTTATTAATTATGTTGATGCAGAAGCTAAACTTGTTATGAAGGAAAATTGTATGCGAGTTGAATGAAAAATAAATAACGACTCGGCTCAAACACACCAATTTGACCTTTGGTGAAATATAGAACTAAGGAGAAAATTCTTATAAAACAGCAAATGGCTTGGCAAAGGAGGTAATTATTTAACTAATATAAAAAAACACAGTTTATGATTACAGGAGTTCAGTGAGGTATGACTTTGAAAGAAATACTGTACGTATTTCAACTATGGATGAACCAATTTTATTGAAACGTAAAACCTTGGTCAAGGATGAACTAAACAGAACTCGTTTAATTATGAAGCAATAAACAAACAAAAGAGAACAGATCTATCCTCAACGGCATAAATCAATGACTAATTAGAACAAATTGAACTGGCACATTGCAAGAGGTTTTTAAGTTGGTTCATAAAAAAATTTCATTAATCTTGATCACATAGTAACAAAATTAACTAATATATCAAAAACTAAGTCGTGCCATTTGGAATAAATTTCTCAAGAAGGTGGAAAGTTAATGAAGAAGTTTAGTAAGTAAGAAGTTCAGGTAAAACTTGTGTATGTACTGTACTTGGAGGAGGTTTGTGACCCCACTAGTTTTAAGGTCTTGTCCTCCTCTCTTGATCTTCTTTGTCTCTATTTTCTCACAAGGAAGGAAAACTGATAGGAAAAGACATAAAACAATTAGTACAGTATACTAGTCCTCTTGAGTTATGACTAAGGCCGCCTTCTTACACCGGGAACTCTTGCTTCACAAATGTAGATGTTTAATTTTTATATTCAGGGTGAAAAAATAAGAAAAGGAATAATAGATCAACTGAAGCTAGAGAGACGACCCTCACAGCAGTCGATTTTCCTCTCCAAATATTTGCTTTACTAGTATTCCTTTAAAATTAGAACATTGTTTGTTTCATTGATAATAAACCAGTAACCTACCAAGTCTCACCAGAACTGATCTACTAGTTTCTGACACACACACACGAGACGAACCTATAAGGCATTAAAGGATAAATGTTTCATGCTAGTATTTCACATTTTTTATCATGCTTGACAAAATTCGTCTTGGCTCTCGCATTTTCGTCTTAAACTGTTTTCTATAAAGACATTTGCATAAAAAAATCGCGACATAAATTTTATACCGATTTTTTTTTATCTAAATTGTAGTTAAGAATAGTTTCTATAAAGGTTTATGTTGTATAAAGTTGTTGGCACCAAATTGACTTGTCTATATAGTGAAGTTATTTTGCCCTTCTATTCATTATTGTTGACGGAGGGAAGGTTGTTGACGGGGCGCCGCCCTCTAATGGTGTCGGGCCTTTGGTAAGAATCGGTAATGGTTCGCACATTTGTGTAATGCGTTTTACACTGCAACTTTGTTTCGATTTTTTCTCTCAGGTTCCCATCCATTTGACGTAAACACCAACAAAATATAGTTCAGGAGTTGACCACCAAGGTTCTCAGGACACTTAAAGCTGTTCTTCTCTGCATTATAATGTTAATTTTTTTATTTGCCTTTGTTAGCATTGTCAAGAAATATCTAAAGTAATTCATTGTTTAATTATCTTCACTCGAAGTAAAAACCGCTGAGAGTGGCAGTGATGGTGATAGTGGTGGTGATTTTAATGTGGGCAATGGTGACGGGTGGTAACGGTGGCAGTGGTATTGGTGGTGATAGTGACAGTGGTGGTGATAGTGACAGTGGTGGTGATATTGACAGTGGTGGTGATATTGACAGTGGTGTTAGTGGTGACAGTGGTGTTAGTGGTGACAGTGGTGGTAATGGTGACAGTGATGGTAATGGTGACAGTAGTGGTAATGGTGACAGTGGTGTTAATGATGACAGTTATGATATCCCTTAAACTATTTTCTGTTTTATTTTCATCATTAATTTCACTTGTTCTGACGAGCGTCCTCCGTCGATCACATAACTCGTCATCAGCGGCTCCATTACTCCCTCACATCCTTCCTCATCACCGTCACGTGTTTCACCATTAGCGGTAATGTTATGCTCACACACATCTCTCTCTGACGCTATCATTGTTGTGTTACTCCGCGTCAACACTTGCATGTACACGTGTGGACAAAATTACCTGGACATTTAACAGTAAGTAGTTGAGGATCATTGGGTGAAGGGATCGGAGATTTAACGTATTTTATTAGATTTTTCTTTGAATTAGTGATTTCTTTTTCTTCTGTTTTGCGGTTCTGATATAATGTGATGAAAAGCTGCGTTATTAGATATACACCGATCATATATACGACCCAGAGGATGATGCAAGATATTGCCAAGTGTTCGAACAATTTTGTCGCTACATGTTGTTAACTGCGACAACAACCTGTGATACACTATTATTGTGTCTCTACATATAGTAAAATAAACTGAGCATTTGAATATCATTGATGTTGATAATTTACCAGTCATAAATTATGTTGTCAGTCATTACTAAGATGAATCTCTGTTTTATTGAAAGCAGACAATTTTCGTAAACAATCTAAAGAAGTAAATTACAACAGCAAACATTCACTGGCGGATACAACATCTCTCCCTCATTCACTCCCACAACAATAAGCTTGACTGAGGCTTTGATGAACTAATGACCCAAAATCGTGCAAGTCTCGTTAACTTTGACTCCTGTGAAAAGGTTAAAATATACATTAAATATAAGTTTATCTGTACTGATGTTTGGGGACCATAACAAAGCATCTTTGTATCAAGTCTCAGGTATATTAATAAAAGAGAACTGAGTCTAAAACCCTAATTTGTGTGACTGTGATATCTCTGACGCCATACAATGACCAATAATGTGATGCCAATAGCAATGTTTGTTTGATCCTTCCCTCAATATACGTTTATGAGGTGTGTGAGCTTTGATCACTAAGTTTATTCAGAGAAGGACAGGTAATGTGTGTGTGTGTGTTTTCGTGAGTGTACGTGTAATAATAATAATAATAAAAAGCGATTTATGAATAGAGTGGCAGCCGGTGGCTGAAAATATACAAACTTACATTTGATTTAGACATAATGATATGCGTTGAATACATTTACAGGGCTGTACAGTACATAAATCAGGAGTTGTTTATTATTTTAATAGATGGGATGGTGCTATTCTTATATCTATCGGTGCTGGCTCTTATGGGCTGAATTTTGTTGTAGTGGTGGACTGCGCGAGGTGGGTGGGGGACTGCAGGAGGTGGCGATGATGAGGATGGTGCAGAAGTTCACTGCCAAACCTTGCTAGTGCTTGGTGGTGGTGTGTGTGTGTGTGTGTGTGTGTGTGTGTGTTTTGTTTTTTTCTTGTATGTGTATACAGTGACTTTTTATTCCCTGTTGTCCAGACAAGAGTCTCTGCTCCACGGTTGACATGGTCCTAAACAGGACTGCTCGCTGTTATTTGAATTCTTTAGTCTGTGTAACAATATCTCAGCTGTGGTATCAGGTATCACCCACTGACGTTATTTCTATTTCCTTTTTCGTTCTTTTTGGTTATATCTGTCGTCCATCTTTCTATATTTCACTTCGCAGTCTTGTGTTTCTTTATAGCGTTTTGTTTTCATACGTTATGTTTTACGCCCAGACGTCATCCACGAGGAAGCATAGAGGTCCACTCCAACTGTACAGACACTCAGAAA
This sequence comes from Homarus americanus, assembly GCF_018991925.1. Lineage (NCBI taxonomy): Eukaryota > Metazoa > Arthropoda > Malacostraca > Decapoda > Nephropidae > Homarus > Homarus americanus. Next base: position 44,912 of record NW_024727187.1, read on the forward strand.
CTACAAGCACACAGGAGATCATTCCAAGGTCGTAGCTAAGTTATCCAAATATAAATTCCTGAATAAATAATCGACTTCCAAATAGTAACAACTATTATGGCGACCCCACTCTAGTGTTCCTTTATTAGTGGTAACTTTATTGTCCTTTAATACAGGACAACGAAATGATTTTTAGTGGAATTTATAACTAGAAATATATCTTCTTAATTTACAGTACAACTTGTTAATGATCATATGTGTGTACGATACGTTATGGACAACTTCCAAAAGATTTATGACATTGCAATTAATTTTGTACTCTGTCTGTTTACCCAGTTAATTAAAGCTGAGTTTGGTTGGTAGTGAGTTTGTTGATAATTATTATGTGGAGAATTTATACTACCAACAGAAGATCAGTAGTGCTGTATTATTACTACATGTTGTATAGTAAACCTCAGCTCCCTCTCCCAAGATGGAGGAGGGGGTGATGGGTGTGTGATTAAAGAAAGGTAACTGAGGTGCACGAATTTCCGTGAGATCCCCTACTCCCCCCCTTCCTCCCCACCACCCTCTGCCCCCACCACCCTTTCTCTCCCCACCACCTTTCTACTCCCCACCGCCTTCTCTCCCCCCACCGCCCTTTCTGCTCCCCCACCGCCCCTTCTCTCCCCCACCACCTTCTCTCCCCCACCGCCCCTTCTCTCCCCCCCACCGCCTCCTCCCCTCTCCACCGCCCTTCTCTCCCCCCACCGCCCCTTCTCTCCCCCACCGCCCCTTCTCCCCCCCCCACCGCCCTTCTCCCCCACCGCCTCTCCCCCACCTTGTCCTCTCCCCCACCGCCTTCTCTCCCCCCACCGCCCTTCTACTCCCCCCACCGCCCTTCTCCCCCCCACCGCCCTTCTCTCCCCACCCCCCTTCCCCCCCCACCGCCCCACTCCCCCCCACCGCCCCTCCCCCCCCCCTCTCCCCCACCGCCCCTACTCCCCCCCCACCGCCCTCTCCCCCCCCCACCGCCCCTTCCTCTTCCCCCACCGCCCCTTCCCCCCCACCCCCCTCCCCCCCACCGCCCCTTCTCTCCCCCCACCGCCCTTCTGCTCCCCCCCACCGCCCTTCTCTCCCCCACCGCCCCTTCTCTCCCCCCCGCCCCTTCTCTCCCCACCGCCCTTCTCTCCCCCCCCACCGCCCCCACCCCCCACCGCCCCTTCCCCCCCCCACCGCCCCTCTCCCCCACCGCCCTCTCTCCCCCCCACCGCCCCTCCCCCCCCACCGCCCCTTCCCCACCCCCCCCCTTCTCCCCCGCCCCCACTCCCCCCACCGCCCCTTCTCCCCCCCACCGCCCTTCTACTCCCCCACCGCCCTTCTCCCCCCACCGCCCTTCTCTCCCCCCACCGCCCTCACTCCCCACCGCCCCCTCCCCCACCGTCCCCCCCCACCGCCCCTTCCCCCACCGCCCCACTCTCCCCCCCACCGCCCTTCTCTCCCCCCCAACGCCCTTCTCACTCCCCCCACCGCCCCCACTCCCCCCCACCGCCTTCACTCCCCCCCACCGCCCCTTCTCCCCCCACCGCCCTTCTCCCCCCACCGCCCCTTCTACTCCCCCACCGCCCCTTCTACTCCCCCACCGCCCTTCCCCATACCCCCCACCGCCCCTTCTACTCCCCCCCCCACCGCCCTTCTCCCCACCGCCCTTCTACTCCACCCCCCACCGCCCCTTCTCTCCCCCACCGCCCTTCCACTCCCCCCCCACCGCCCTCCTACTCCCCCCCACCGCCCTTCTCCCCCACCGCCCCTCTCCCCCCACCGCCCTTCTCACCCCACCCCTTCCCCCCCCACCGCCCCCCAACTCCCCACCGCCCCTTCTCCCCACCCCATCTACTCCCCCCACCGCCCCACTCCCCCACCGCCCTTCTCTCCCCCCGCCCTTCCCCCCCACCGCCCTCTCCCCCCCACCGCCCTTCTCTCCCCCCACCGCCCCTTCTCTCCCCCACCGTCTCCCCCATCTCCCCACCGCCCCTACCCCCCCCCCCCCCTACTCCCCCACCGCCCCTTCTCCCCCCACCGCCCTTCCTCCCCCACCGCCCTTCTACTCCCCCCACCGCCCCTTCCTCCCCCCACCGCCCCTCTACCCCCCACCGCCCTTCACTCCCCCCACCGCCCCTCTAATCCCCCCACCACCGCCCCTCCTTCCCCACCCTCCCCCACCGCCCCTCTCCCCCCACCCACCGCCCCTTCCACTCCCCCACCGCCCCTTCCACTCTCCCCCCCACCGCCCCTTCTCCCCCCCCCGCCCCTCTCCCCCACCGCCCCTTCTCCCCCACCGCCCTCCCCCCCCACCGCCCCTTCTCCACCCCCACCGCCCCATCCTCCCCCACTGCCCTTCTCTCACCCCCCCACCGCCCTTCCTACTCCCCCCGCCCTTCTCCCCCCCCACCGCCCCTCCTCCCCCACCGCCCCACTCCCCCCGCCCTTCTCCCCCCCCACCGCCCCTTCCACTCCCCCCACCGCCCTTCTCCCCCCCACCGCCCCATCTCTCCCCCCACCGCCCTTCTCCCCCCCCCACCGCCCTTCTCCCCCCACCGCCCCTTCACTCCCCCACCGCCCTTCTCCCCCCCACCGCCCTTCTCTCCCCCCCACCGCCCCTTCTACTCCCCCCACGCCCTTCTCCCCCCACCGCCCTCTCTCCCCCACCGCCCTTCACTCCCCCACCGCCCCTTCTCTCCCCACCAGCCTTCCACTCCCCCCCACCGCCCTCTCCCCGCCCTTCCACTCCCCCACCGCCCTTCCCTCCCCCCACCGCCCCTTCTCCCCCACCGCCCTTCTCCCCCCCGCCCTTCTCCCCCACCAGCCCCTTCCCTCCCCACCGCCCCTTCTACTCCCCCCACCGCCCTCTCTCCCCACCGCCCTCTCTCCCCCGCCCCTTCCACTCCCCCACCGCCCTTCTCCCCCACCGCCCTTCACTCCCCCCCCACCGCCCTTCTCTCCCCCCACCAGCCCCTCTCTACCCCCCACCGCCCCTTCTACTCCCCACCGCCCTTCTCCCCCCACCGCCCCTCTCCCCCCCACCGCCCTTCTCCCCCCCACCCCCTTCTCCCCACCGCCCCTTCTACTCCCCACCGCCCCTTCTACTCCCCACCGCCCTTCTCTCCCCCCACCGCCCTTCTCTCCCCACCGCCCTTCTATACCCCACCGCCCCTACTCCCCCACCGCCCCCCCTCCCCCACCGCCCCTCTCTCCCACCGCCCCTTCACTCCCCCCACCGCCCCTCTCCCCCACCCCTTCTCCCCCCACCGCCCTTCTACTCCCCCACCGCCCTCCCTCCCCCCACCGCCCTTCTACTCCCCCCACCGCCTTCCCCACCGCCCTTCTGCTCCCCCCACCGCCCCTTCTCCCCGCCCCCTTCTCTCCCCCCACCACCGCCCTTCTCTCCCCCCACCGCCCTTCTCCCCACCGCCCTTCTCTCCCCCACCGCCCCTTCTACTCCCCCACCGCCCTTCTACTTCCCCCACCCCCCACCGCCCTTCTACTCCCCCCACCGCCCCTTCTCTCCCCCACCGCCCCTCTCTCCCCCCACCGCCCTTCTCTCCCCACCGCCCTTCTCTCCCCACCGCCCTTCTCCCCACCGCCCTTCTCTCCCCCACCGCCCTTCCTCCCCCCCACCGCCCTTCTCCCCACCGCCCTCTCTCCCCCCCACCGCCCTTCTCCCCCACCCTTCCCTTCTACTCCCCCCACCGCCCTTCTCTCCCCCACCGCCCTTCACTCCCCCACCGCCCTTCACTCCCCCCACCGCCCTTCTCTACTCCCCACCGCCCCCCCACTCCCCCACCGCCCATCTCTCCCCCCGCCCACTCTCCCCCCACCGCCCTTCCACTCCCCCCCCACCGCCCTTCCACTCCCCCGCCCTTCTCACCCCCCCACCGCCCTTCTCACCCCCACCACCCCTTCTCTACCCCCCACCGCCCTTCTCCCCCACCGCCCTTCCACTCCCCCCCACCGCCCCTTCTCCCCACAGCCCTTCTACTCCCCCACCGCCCTTCTACTCCCCCACCGCCCTTCTCCCCCGCCCTTCTCCCCCCCACCGCCCCTTCTCTCCCCCACCGCCCCTCTCCACCCCACCGCCCCTTCTCTCCCCACCGCCCTTCTCTCCCCCCCCCACCGCCCCTCTACTCCCCCACCCCCACCGCCCTTCTCCCCCACCTCCCTTCCACTCCCCCCCACCTCCTTCTCCCCCACCTCCTTCTCTCCCACCTCCTTCTACTCGCACCTCCTTCTCTCGCACCTCCCTTCTACTCGCACCTCCCTTCTCTCCCACCTCTCCTTCTCCCACCTCCCCTTCTACTCCCACCTCCCTTCTCTCCCACCTCCCCTTCTCTCCCACCTCCTTCTCCCACCTCCCCTTCTCCCACCTCCTTCTACTCCCACCTCCTCACTCCACCTCCTTCTACTCCCACCTCCCTCTCCCACCCCCCTCTCCCACCCCCTCTCCCCACCTCCCCCTCTCCCCCCGCCCCCACTCCCCCCACCCCCTCCTACTCCCCCGCCCCTCACTCCCCCGCCCCTCTACTCCCCCTCCGCCCCCTCTACTCCCCTCCGCCCTCTCTCCCCCTCCGCCCCCCTCTCTCCCCCTCCGCCCCCTCTACTCCCCCTCCGCCCCTCCTCTCCCCCTCACCCCCTCTACTCCCCCTCCGCCCCTCTGCTCCCCCCCTCCGCCCCCCTCCTACTCCCCCCCGCCCCCCTCTCTCCCTCCCCCCCTCCTGCTCCCCCTCCGCCCCCCTCCCCCCTCCGCCCCCCTCTACTCCCCTCCGCCCCCTCTCTCCCCCCTCCCTCTACTCCCTCCGCCCCCTCTACTCCCCCCGCCCTCTACTCCCCACCGCCCCTCTACTCGCACCTCCCCTGCTACTCGCACCTCCGCTACTCACCTCCTGCTACTCGCACCTCCTTCTACTCGCACCTCCCCTTCTACTTGCACCTCCTCTGCACCTCCTTCTCTACTCGCACCTCCTTCTACTCGCACCTCCTTCTACTCGCACCTCCTTCTACTCGCCCTCCTTCTACTCGCACCTCCTTCTACTCGCACCTCCTTCTACTCACCTCCCTTCTCTCCTTTACCTCCTACTCTCCCACTTCCCTTCTCTCCTCCCTACTCCCACCTCCTTCTCCACCTCCTTCTCCACCTCCCCTTCTCTCCCCACCTCCTTCTCCCCGAGCCCCTCTACTCCCCAGGCCCTCTCTCCCCCGCCCCCCTACTCCCCTCCGCCCCTCCACTCCCCCTCCGCCCCTCTACTCCCCTCCCCCCCTCTCGCCCCCTACTCCCCCTCCGCCCCCTCTCCCCTCCGCCCCCTCTCTCCCCCTCCGCCCTCTGCTCCCCTCCGCCCCTCTACTCCCCTCCGCCCCCTCTACTCCCCAGCCCCCTCTCTCCCCCCGCCCCTCCTACTCCCCCCGCCCCCTCTGCTCCCCCCTCCCCCCTCTGCTCCCCCGCCCCCTACTCCCCCGCCCCTCTCTCCCCCCGCCCCCTCTCTCCCCCCCACCCTCTCTCCCCGCCCCTCTACTCCCCGCCCCCTCACTCCCCCGCCCCCTCTGCTCCCCCGCCCCTCTCTCCCCCGCCCCTCTCTCCCCGCCCTCTACTCCCCCGCCCTCCTCCCCGCCCCTCTACTCCCCCCGCCCCCCTCTACTCCCCCCGCCCCCTCTACTCCCCCGCCCCCTCTACTCCCCGCCCCCCTCTGCTCCCCGCCCCTCTACTCCCCCCCCCTACTCCCCCGCCCCTCTACTCCCCGCCCCTCCTCCCCCGCCCCTCCTACTCCCCTGCCCTTCTATACCCCTGCCCTTCTCCCCCACCCCTCCTACTCCCCGCCCCTCCTACTCCCCGCCCCCTCTACTCCCCCTGCCTTCTACTCCCCCGCCCCTCTACTCCCCCCCGCCCCTCTACTCCCCCCCGCCCTCCTACTCCCCCCCCCCTCCTCTCCCCCGCCCTCCTACTCCTCCCCCGCCCCTCCCTACTCCCCCCTGCCCTCCTAACCCCTCGCCCCTTCTTCCCTCGCCCCTCTCCCCCCACCGTCATGTAGGTATAGACGCGTTGCATTATGGGCGTTGTGACGTTAATGCAAAATAAGAATTCTTTCTCCTTCACCCGGACGTGGAGTGACCGTAGTTCTGAAGAGTTTCTTCCCCATCTCCAACAGTCCTAAGTTCCACCAGGTAGCATAGTCGTCATCGTTATAATCATTGTTTAAATTAATAACTTTTTGCTCTAAATCATTTACTATTGTTGGGTTACTTATCATTACGTGTATTAAATCGTCAAGTGGGATGTTGAGCTGATGTTTCCCAGGAGTATTATCATTAATGTTATATTATATACAGTTCATATAATACATATATTTGATAGGAACAATAACACTGAAAATAAAAATTATCAATAGACTGTTCTGTACATCAGTGAGTATAATGGAATAAAATTATTAGATATATATTGTCGACGTAATATTCTAGAGTCTAGACCATTGTGTATTATAAATGTCTTGGTGTATATATTGCAGGGATATATTCAACTATATTTGTCACACTCCCTCACGAGCACAAACGTCAAGTGAAACAAGATGAAATACCAAGTGAACCCATCCAGGTGTTGTAAATAATACTCAACAACAGTTCAGTGTTTAGTGTTGTGTTAATATTTGGTCCTGAAGGATTTAAGTTGTCCAGGAGAGATGAAGGACCCTGGGTAGGTGCCGCCATCCAGGACACAGAAGGATGGATGTGTTTCGTCCACCCTTCATGTAGGAAGGTAGAGGCCGCCACCCAAGACACAGAAGGATGGTTATGTCTCGTCCACCCTCCATGTAGGGGCGTGCCGCCATCCAGGGCACAGAAGGATGGTAGTGTGTCGTCCACCCGTCATGTAGGTGGACAGGTGGGTCATGAAAGTAACAAATCTGGTTACCTTTGCAGTGTTGCTTTGTTTAGTGTTACCCGTGTAGTGTTACCTATGAATTGTTACCTGGTTAACATTACTGTGAAGTGTTACCTACTATGTTATTAGATCGTGGTGTTACCTTTGAGACTGTACTGAAATGTTTTTTTCAATAACTGTATATTGTTTGGCGTGATGAAGTGTTTGTATGTTAGCCAAAATTCTCGATATGTTTTTGTAAACATCTTTCAACTTTCTTAGTAATTAAAATATCAGAAATATTTAACTGGACTAAGTCAATACATACAGTACTGAGTAATATCTATTTCAAAATAAGATAATATTTCATTGTTGCTTTAAATGGGTCATTAAAGTAGTAGGTGAATGACATTCACCTACCTACCTATTTACACAATAAATGACTTCCTGCTACACACCTGATCACAGTCTGAATCACGTCCTCCGACACACACACAAAGTTATCCCGTGTATATTGTTGGGCTCCTGGGTACACGGAGTTAGTAGATGATAAAAGTTTCCAAGCAATTTACATCCTTTAAAAACATATTTTTTCTTTTAGGAACTTAATATTTAACCTCGAGTAATACGATTTTTTTGAGACAGGTAAATGTTGCCACAGTTGTAAACAAAGTCACAGGTGAGAAAGGTAATGAGGTGAGAAATAAAACACGAAAATATTTTGCACCCGTTAATTAAGACAACACTGGAATCGCCCATTAGCAATAATATCACCATGGCTGTCTTCTCCCCCCCCACTCCACACACATATAACAGTTCTAATACGCAAATTTTCTTAACGTTGAATTCATATATACATATTTATTTATGTATATATGTTTACCTGTATAATATTTAGCTTAATCTTAATCTCTTTAATATGTGATGATTGGCAGGTGAGAAGGGTGGCGTGGCTCCCCTCCCTGATTGCTTCTGGTTATGATTGATGTTTGGTTTATCCATCAGTGTGTGTGTGTGGTGTGAGTCGCGGGTTTCATGTTTCCCTCCTGTGGCTCTGTAACTTTGTAGTGGTGAGAAGAACTCTGCAAATATAATCACAGTTTTCAATTAACTCTGACGGCTTGAATAAATAGCTGCCTGCTGGTGAAACACTCCGGTGATCCTGAAAAAGAGTAAATTACATGCTTTACAGGTATTACAGTACGGTATATGGCTTTGCTTCATAATACACCAGTTTGTGTATTCCTATTTACTTGCGGCTCCACATATTTTTCTTCACGTGAAATTTTTTAACTTTTCTTCAATCAATTCATTATCATTTTATCTTGACTTATATACTCATTTTGGTTTTGTAACTTTAACGATTTTTTTTCTTCATCAAAGTTGGTTTTCTTGACCTTCGATGTAAATTTGACCAAATATTCAGCGATTTGTCCATTTTCAGATTTTCCTTTTGTTTGATTATGTCAACCAGACTGATATTTTACCCCGAAGTGACGTAGAATGTTAGCGTTACCAGGTACAGTCGCAAACATAGGTCCTGTCGCCTCTTCTGCTGCTTCACGAACCCCCGATCGGGATCAGTGTCTACTGCTTCGGGTTCACGAGTCTGAATCTTAGATTTCGTGGTTCCGGGAGGAGGCGACAGAACTTTTGTTCGTGACTGTCACCGCTCTAAAAAGAATGATTACCATTTTGTGTTAGACATTATGACACAATGGACGAAGGATTTTGACATCCCTACCGAGAAAACAGGAGTTGCAGTGTTTATTTTGGAACTCATCGGACCCTCTTAAAGATATTTTTAGGAACGAGTTACATTAACTTCGGTGTAAGTGATGGGAAGAAGTACAATAATAATTACAGCAAGAAAGATACGTTGTTATACGACCATAAATTCATTACAAACATTCTCTCACCTCGAGCGTTTGTTGTCACGAAAGACAACGCTTGGAGTGTATGTAATGAAAGTCAATGGACGAGTGTTAAAGCAACTCAAAATACATATAATAGGTATCGTAAAAGAAATAAAAATACCTGTGATATCGTAAGTTGTGACATACTTGGCTAAGAAATAGAATTTTAACAAATCATTCAGCTGTTCCCTTTAAAGCGGTCATGCATAGTTTACTGAATGATATAATGATCCTCGTGGAAGAATGATTAATGTATTAATAGTTATTCAAGTTCTAACGTTCTTTCGTCATATAATATAATTTCTCGTTATTCATTAAGTACAGGGACAATACTCTTAATATTTGACGGCTCACCAGACGATTTTATTCAGCAGAGAGGGGACTCTGTACACACGGGTTAAGTTAATTATACACGTGCATATATGATGTATATAAACATTAATATTCCATTAAACCCCAAGGACTGGCTCCCCTCGGTATGAGGGTCGAGTGTACTGCAACAAAATATCATTGACTGTAACTTATTGTGCCCATCACCCACAGCTGAGGAGGAAAGTATCAGAAGTATATGGTGTATGCTACTACCAGACATACTATACAGTACAAGGTTAGGATTGATTAGGTGAGGTCAGGTCAGGTCAGGAATGATCAGGCCACTCTTTTAGCCAGTGTTTCTCAATAGCTACAGAAATGAGCTGTACCAGTGAGACATTACTGCTAATTAGTCTTCAGTTATTTAACATAAAGTCGCCCTGACGATGTAATCTCTAATGTTATTTACTGTACCCCGAGCAGAGTTACATTTCACCTTAAATTTATAATTTTTACATTTGTTTTAACAGTATACATTTTATTGGTGGAACAAAGTTTATATCTATTGCATATGACCTTCAAGAACAACCAACGAAAACACTGACATACAGAAAATTAATCCATTTCTGTTTTATTTTCTGAAAAATAACAAAATATTGAAGTAAAGTAATAAATATTGTTAAGAGTCTTCACAATACTCATTCACTGTCATACATTATGCCATACCTTATGTATAAGTCCTGTTCTGGGAGAACCACTAGGGAATAAATTGTTCTCATCTGTTTCTACAATCATAATAACAGAGATTTTGAAAATACAAGTTATATATATTTTCTTCCTACAAGTTTCTTAGTTCGCGCTCCTGGTCACTCACCTCGTGTACTCCTTGGGTAATCAGGGTCACTCACCTCTTGTACTCTTGGTCATCATGGTCACTCATTTCGTGTACTAGGGTAATCATGGTCACTCACCTCATTACTCGGGCCATCATGGTCTACCTCAGCGTACTCGGGTTCATCATGGTCCTCCTCATGTACTCGTATTCATCATGGTCACTCACCTCGTGTACCCGGGGCCATCATGGTCACTCACCTCTTGTACTCGTGTTCATCATGGTCACTCACCTCGTGCACTCGGGGTCATCATGGTCACTCATCTCGAGTACTCGGGTCACCATGGTCACTCACCTCGTGTACTCGGGTCATCATTGTCACTCGCCTCGTTTACTCGGGGTCATCGTGGCCACTCACCTCGTGTACATTAATGGCTAGTGCTACTCAGTAATGGCGAGTGCTACTTGTAAACAGGGCTGTGCCCTTCTGAGGGCCGAGTTAGAGAGGGCCAAGGAAGATATCTTGAAATGAGGAAGAGAGAGCGAGGATGAAGGAAGAAACGAGGGAAGGAAAGCCCGTGTCTGACGGAAACTCAGGCGAATGGAAGGTTGTGAGAAGAGGGACGACTAAACTGCTGGTGAAAAAAACACCAAGGATACGACAACAATGACAACAACAGCTAAATGTACCAACTCTTTCAGTCCTTGATAGAAGAATTGGACGTTAGTATAGTCAGGGACAGGCTGACAAAGGAAGGTACGAAAATCTTGATTGTTGGTGACTCTCAAGTACGAGGCCTGGACAGAGCTTTGTGAGTAAAGATAAAAATAGGATGAGGGTGTGTGTTTGCTGTGAGGCTGGGGTGGAGGTATCAACAAGGATGGACAATATCTTGTCTGGTAATGGGAACAAACCATTATTTGCCTCAGTAGGTCAGAATACATCATTGACTTCCTGGACCTCTCCTTTGGACCCTCCTTTTGATATTCCTGGATCTGCTCTCTGAAAAGAGAGATGGAAGGAAAGGAAATACGAATGCTGGTGTGATTGTTCTATCTTTAGTGTTTATGTAGCATTAGCTGAGAGAGAGAGAGAGAGAGATCTGCAATTTTGATTTTTACTAACATTCAAACTTTTTACATACAAACCAACCTACCTATATTAACAACCTTAAAAGTATAAATATACCACTGATAGCACTACACCTCACTTATCACTTAAATATCACGAATTACATCACGTAGTCATTATTGATATCCTTAACACATAACATACTTAACTTTAAGTATTTGGAGTTATTTAAATTAAAAGAGTACAAGATGAGTTAATGGTATATTTTCCTTGTTTCACTAGTTTTGGTATTTTTCGTATTAACACCCAAGTCACACAACAATACCACTTACCTTATGCAATTCTACGCAACCTTTCTTCTATAAACATCCGCCGAAAATTACACGTTGTTGAAATATTTATTTTTAAAGCAATTATTTTGGTAGGCGACCGAGTGACAGCTACTGCCTATCCCTGCCTCTGAAAAGAAGGCGATCCTCAACCTCAGCCCGGCCTTCATCAGAGCAAACGGTAAGCAGAACAATGGTTAATTCTCGATTAGGTTAGGTTAGGTTAGGTTTGGTTTGGGAGTCATAACTCAGAAACGAGTGATTTCCGATAGAAATGGATGTTAGAATCAAATAATCACACATAAAAACCTTTTGAAAAATATAATTTTAAGCTTCAAAGGGAGTTGGGTGTTAATTCAGAAATTTACACTGAGAAGGTTGGAAATTATCTTATTATGAGGAATTTAAGGTAAAATGGAGACAAAAATTTCTGACACTGATCTTAAGGGTATCTCAGAATCAGAAGATTTTCTTGAAACGATCCAGGACTGTTTCCGAAGTCAACATATAACTGAACCCACCCGGGGTAATAAAATACTCGATTTAGTTCTGTCAAACAGAGAAAACCTCATTAGTAATGTCGAGGTTGGGAACAAACTTGCAAACAGCGACCGCAAAGAAATTAGATTCCAGTTAGAATTTCAGGACAGCCTTAAGGAAAATTCCACTTAAGTCCCAGATTTCAGAAGGGCAAACTTTGATAGTTTCAAGAGGCAGTTGAGAGAGGGGGTATCACGCTTGGGGGTGAACTACATGACCTCACATGAGGTGACCTCACCCAATGTACCCACAGAGGGCAACCTCACCCTACCTTTAGACTTGACGGTTGAGATTGACCTGATACCGAGATCTGAGGTTGGCGAGTTCCACGACAATTTAAATAATGAGTTACTTAATGCACAAAGAAACATACCATACAAAAAACTCAGATCAAACAACAATGACCCTAAATGGATAAATAATTATTTAAAGAACATTATTGGACAAAGGAAGGTTACAGGTAGGAGAAAATATCGTAGAAGTTTACGTCCAAGATTTCTATAAGGTATTGGCCGGTAGGGTTAAGACCGAGATAAGAAAAGCCAAGAAGAATAATGAGCTGAAGATAGCAAGGAAGGCCCAGTCAAACCCCAAGGGATTCTATCAAATGTTGCTGATCTGACTTTCTGCCTCATTTACACACAATTGCAGGGTCTCAATTGTTTCTCTTACTATTGACAACACAACATACATATATTGTTTCTCACTTATGATCTTTTTCTTTCATTTCTTTATGGTCCCATATTATTATTATTATTATTATTATTATTATTATTATTATTATTATTATTATTATTATTGCAGTGTTTTCAGTATTATTATTATCATTATTATGTTATTTTTATTTTTGTATTTTTTATTATAAAATTTACTTATCTGAATTATTATTATTATTATTATTATTATTATTATTATTCAATTTTCGCCCCCAGGCCGTGATGTGGGTCAGTGACCTGTGTCCGGTGGGCTAATACCCGTAAAAAAAAAAAAGGCTCCTACTGAACGCTGAACAGCGCTGCAGGAATCTTGTGGGACCTGAAGGAACGAACGCTAACAGTCGGGTCCGGATCCCTAAGAAACCGGAGACGATGCAGGCAGCCTGAGTATGATTAGGCTCATATATGACCCACTGGGGCTCATCGCTCCAGTGTCAGGGGGCCAAGAGTGCATATTCCAAAATGAGTGTGAACGAGGTGTTGGGTGGGATGAATGAATGGCTGAACAGAACAGGGTGGCAGCAAGAATGGATTAGATGAACTTCCTCACCTATCACAGGTACACATTTCGCAGTGCTACCACCTGAGGATGCATATCCAGTGTCTGCCGTGCAACTACACCACTTCTACGACTCTTCTAACTCAAGCGTATGGAGCTGTATCGTATCAGGGACATGTGTGAAAATGAACCCCACCATATCTCCTTTGTGTGTGTGTAATGCCAAGCACAGCCTCTGAAACAGCAGACATACCTCATTTCTCAATATATGCGGCAGCACTGGCTGCCAAGGCAGACAAACAACTACGACGAGAACTTGGATACAAAATAGACAGATCAGTGTTCTTCACAGACAGTACGGCAGTCCATCGAGTACATACGAAACACCAAAGACGCTTCCATTCGCTTCGTGGCCAATCAAGTGGCAACGATACACGGAACTCCAATGCAGAACAAACAGCGCCACGTAGAAAGTCGGCACTGAACCCGGCCGACGACGCTAGTCGTGAGACTACATGGAGCAGAGCTCAACGAGGAGGCAGGTGGATTCGGGCCTTTTCCCACTTATTGGAAGAAGACAGTTGTCAAAGTCCAATGAGGATTCAGACCTCACAGACGGAGACCCAAAAAGGTGAAGAAAGGAAACCGGTGCTGACGACGAACGCTGACCAGGGGGAGGTATACTCGATAAACTATGAGCCAGGTACTCCTCGTGGCACCGACTTCTGAATAGCGTAGCGTGGATTAGAAGGGTTTATAGAATGTGGCTAAGGAAGCGAAAAACATCACCGAAAACATCAAACTTTCAATGTCAGCTAATTGGAAGATGCGAGGTGTCGTCGCTAGATTTATGTAAAATGATTCCTCAAAGAACTCGGAATGTTACAGCAAGAGGACAGCAACCGTGGGAGGTAGCGACGTGAGTCGACTACCGTTACCTCATCTAGACACGCGCAGTTCAATCAGAAGGCGGCCGACTGGAAACGTGCCGCTCTCCACAGACCAGAAGAATCCATACTGTTGCCGAGGACAATAAGATCACAGGGGCTCATTGTGAGAGTACACTCGACTAAACTTGACAATCAGGACGAAAACACACTCTTGCCATAATACATGGGACACGCTGGATACCTATATTGCGCAAATCTCGACCGCACAATACGGACGTATGTGACTTGTCGAAAGCAGCTGTAAGCCTACCCACCAACATATAAATGACCTGACGAAAATGGAAGCATGCCCGATTCATCGCGGACCAATTTTGGAAGGTGGGTAAAGAAATATCTCCGACACTACGTCAGTGACAAAGATTCTTCAAAAACTCACCGTAATCTCACGCTGGGGATATCGTGATTATCTCTGGACAACCCTTCCCCAGGGGTCAGTGGATGCTAGAGAGGTCCGGAGCTAATAATACTAATAATATGGAGTACAGGCACTACCGAGCGCAGATGGCCTGGTGCAGGTGTTAAAGTGAAGACTCTGTGTTAATACGCCCAGCGACGAGACTCTACCTGTTGGAGGATTCGGAGAGTGAATGTAATGATAGGCCGTAGTTTCGCTGAAACCAACAGGGGTGTTATTCGCCGCATAGTGTGCGCGCCGGCACGTAAGTGAAGAAACTTTTTACAACTCCAGAATAGCTTACTAAGCGAGATGGAGCTGAAGCAGCAACTGGTGCTTCCTCTGTGGGACAGTCTATCGCCCTACTGTAAAGACAACATCTTGATTCTCGTCAGCCAACATTTTTCCTGCAGGACATTTATATTTGTTCCTATTGGTCTAACCCTAGACCCCAAAACGTGAGTGTGATTGTGAAGACTGTTCAATCATCACAAAGGAACTCTAAATAACCAAAATAAATTGTAATTATGTATTGTATATGACCGTATTATTCAAACTGTGTATTCTAAAATACCAGCAGTTTGTACATGAATTGTATTCAACACAAGAGTGTTAGCGTTCATTACTGACAGGCCGCGAGGACCCGTGTCAGATAGGAGCGGCCTCAGTGTCAATAATATATTAGTGCAAACACGCAGGAGAGATAGTGATCAAAGCTTAAGCCAGACTAGATTGCCAAGTTTAAGGAGGCTGGTGTGTGTGTGTAATAAGAAATAAGAACGAGTGAAGTGCGCTTTCTGTCAGAAAATATGAGGTTCTCTCAAAGGCCGACGCTGAAGTTCAGCGGATGAACTTGTGGTGAATATTGGGAGTTCAAGGACCCTTCCAGCGACACGTTGGGATGCCGCATATACTTGACGCTTTGAATAGAGAAAATTTTCGTCGTATGCCAGCTCCGCTAAGGACGCTCTGCGAGGATGCCTGCAAATACAAGATCCCAATGCATGGTACAAGGAAGCTTTGGACATATTAGAAAAACGTCACTGCAACAAGCTAATAAGGTCCAACTGTGATACTTAATGACGAGAAGGCCCCAACAGTTCTCAGATGAACTGGGGAATTGCATGAGAAACTTAAGGTTCTGGGAAAACTACATCAGATTGATAAGTATGAATCAATACATACATTAGCTGAGAGATTCAAGGGAAAGATAAGGGACGACTATGTGGATAAGGCATAAATACAAAAGGAAGCAAGGGAAGCCTCCTGGGATCGAGTGGATGTTGGAATTTACTATGGATATGGTCGACAGGGTGGAGGAGGCCCCAAAGAGACAAGGACCGGTGGAATCAAGCAGAATATACAGGCTCACCCTCACGCAAATCCTCGAGGGAATTGTGGCAC
>NW_024727188.1:0-7844 GCF_018991925.1 Homarus americanus
GTCCTTATTTACCTTTATATACCTGTGTGTAGTTCGAGTTTTTAGGACCAAATGATTTGGCAAAAAATTGGGGGTCGACCTCTAAATGGGTAATAGTTTCGTTAGGTTGAAAAATATTTACCAGTAACTACCAGTAAACAATGGAAACGACGCACCAACGCACCACCAGCTGTGAGTGTCGGTACAGTTGCCAGGGCAGATCTCTTGCATCATCATAGCAAGCCCAAAGTAGCCAAATGAATGGTATGGTAGCACAGGACGATGTAAAACATAAAGTATTAATTTTTTTAAGTTTATTTACAGATATTGTACATAACTTTTTGTTCATTACATTTGAAACATCAATCTTTGTGAATTAAATTTTAAACAAAAGAAAAGTACGATACCGTATTTTCATTAAAATATAATATGACAAGTGTATTTTACCTTAACTATGACTGAATGAATATATTCTCAGGAATAAATATGGAAATGTAATATTTTGGCTGAAATGACGTACAGTTAACCCTCACTTTACGCGGTCCCGCATTCCGCGTTTCCACGTTTATGCGGTGCCTTGCCAGAACCTAACGTGCTCACATTACGCGGTACGTGAACCCCATTATGCGGAGAGTGACCGGCGCGACGCTATTTTTAGATTCGCCCCACCCGCCACCCGCCCGCCTGCCTGCCTGTGCTCCTCGCCTCTCCCTCCTCCTCCCTCCGCTTGGGCAAGCCTCGCGGTAAGGTTGCGCAGTGTGTGTCTTTGTTGCGTTATCACTGACGTCATATGACGTATCGGACTGTGATTGGCCATGCATCCCTACCCCCCTCTGCTGCTAGCTGTAATTGGCTTAAAGTACAGTTGTACCCCACTTAACGCGGTCAATAAAACCCACAGGGTACCGTGTTAAGTGAAAACCGCGTTAAGTGAACAACAGAACATATGGGATTAATTCCAATAGAAACTGGCCCATCCCCAAACTCCACTTTTTCCGACACAATACCTATGTTCTAGTAAAAATAACATCTTAATTTTATGATGGTACATGCACACAATTAATACTTAAGAGAAATAGAGAAATACAGTCGCCAAGTTAATGTCCATTCAAATAATGGACTCGACTCCCTCCCCCTCTTCTCACACTACACTCGCTGGCTCTTCCCTCTGAGAAATTTTGGGGGGAAACCAGGTATAGTAATAAATAATTCCTCAAACTAAAGTTAGGATAATATAATTGACATTGCTGGATTCCTTGTAAGACCAGGAATATTTTGAATACAAATGCCATATATTTTTCACAAAAGATAACATATTTACTCAGAATAAACTTTACATCTAAAATTTGTATGTCTAATGTAAAATCTATGATGTTTATATTCAAAATGATCACCA
Source organism: Homarus americanus (assembly GCF_018991925.1). Lineage (NCBI taxonomy): Eukaryota > Metazoa > Arthropoda > Malacostraca > Decapoda > Nephropidae > Homarus > Homarus americanus. Next base: position 1,376 of record NW_024727188.1, read on the forward strand.
AATTGTAAGAATTCCAGCAATGTAAATTATATTCTGGCCGGATAATTTGTATGAATTTTATGAGCTAAAACAAATATCTTCAGTTAATAAAAAAAGAAATATTCTTCACGACACAATCTGTCAATCAAAGTACCCCACCTTGCCTTCCCCCCTCTTCCAACCGCGAGGTCAGTCCCAACCCTCCCCCCCACCCCCCACCAATCCTCCCTTCAAGAGTTTTTAACATTTAGTATTAAATAATACCTCAGATTAAAGTTAGGATAATATAATTGACATTGCTGGATTCCTTGTAAGACCAGGAATATTTTGAATATAAATGTCATATATTTTGCACAAAAGATAACACATTTACTCAGGAGTAAACATTACATCTAAAATTTGTATGTCTAATGCAAAGTCTATGATGTTTATATTCAAAATGATCATCAAATTATAAGAATTCCAGCAATGTAAATTATATTCTGACCGGGTAATTTGTATGAATTTTATGAGCTAAAACAAATATCTTCAGTTAATAAAAAAAAAAAAATATTCTTCCCTGTAACACATGGTCAGTCGGTCCCTCCCTCCCCCCCACCCCCCACCAACTGTCTCATCAGATGTGTGGGAAAACCAGAATATTTACCTTTTAGTAATAAATAATACCTCAAACTAAAGTTAGGATAATATAATTGACATTGCTGGATTCCTTGAAAGCCCAGGAATATTTTGAATACAAATGTAATATATTTTGCACAAAAAATAACATATTTACTCGGAATAAACTTTATATCTAAAATTTGTATGTCTAATGCAAAATCTATGATGTATATATTCAAAATGATCATCATATTGTAAGAATTCCAGCAATGTAAATTATATTCTGGCTGGGTAATTTGTATGAATTTTATGAGCTAAAGCAGGCAGTCAGGCAGGGTAGCGGGTGGGGCGAATCTAAAAATAGCTCTCGAGCCGGACACTCACCGCGTATATGTGGAAAAAACCCACGTTAAGTGAAAGTTCAGCTCTGGTGAGGCACCGCGTATATGGTAAAACGCGCTAAGTGAAACCGCGTTAGGCGGGGTAATACTGTATTATGAAGTGTCCACCCGGGGGAGGGAGGAAAGACGACGCTTGACCTAGCCGCGGCAGTTTCATCCCTCAAGGCCACACCGTGTAATCGTGCATCTATTGTTCAGTAAAATGTCTTCCGCTGGACCACCACCCCCAGAGAGAAAGCTTTCCTTACCTGGACCCAGCGGCACTAAGCCAAAGAAGACACGACGTTCCTTAAGCTACGAGGTGAAGTATACCATCATCCAAGAGTTGGAGAAAGGAACAAGGCAGGTTGATTTGGCGCGCCAGCATGGTGTGAATGAATCTACGATTCGAACAATAAAGAAGGATGCAGCCAAGATAAAGGAGCACATGAAGATCACAAAGTCTACAGGTGCTTCTATGATCAAGTATTTTCACAACCAGGTGCTTCTCAAGACAGAAAAATTACTTGTGAGGTACTTGGTGCGTCAGGCGCGACGGAACATGGCGGTCGACACGCGCTCTGTTAAGGACTACGCACGTGAACTGTACATGGCAGTGGCACGAAAGATGGGAATTACAGAGCCCAAACCCTTTAATGCTTCCTCTGGGTGGTTACAGAGGTTTAAGATCCGGAACAAGATCACCAATATAAACATTGCTGGTGAAGAAGCGAGTGCTGACCGTGCTGCGGCTAGGGAATTTCCTCCGTTTTTACGTGAGATTATGGAGGAAGGACAGTACAGTGACGACCAGGTGTTTAACATGGAAGAATCTGGTCTTTTCTGGAAAAAGCTACCTTCCAAGTCCTTCGTTGTAAAGAATGCCAGCAGGATTCGGGGCCGGAAGATGCAGAAGGAACGCATCACCGTCCTGTTTACCACCAATGCCTCCGGTACCTGTAAGCTCAAGTTATCGGTGATCCACACAGCATGCAAGCCGCACGCCTACAAAACCATGGACATGACCAAGCTAAATGTCCACTGGCTGACCGCACGTAAGGCGTGGATGTTCTCTACACTGTCCCTCTCCTGGTTTGATGACTGTTTTGTTCCCGATGTAAAGAAATTCTGTGAGCGACAGAATGTGCCATTCAATATTTTGTTGCTGCTGGACAACGCACCAGGACACTCGCCCCTACTGTTAGATCGTCACCCCAACGTAAAAGTGGTCTTCCTTCCTCCCAACACTACGTCTATATTACAGCCCATGGACCAAGAGTTAATCTGTAATGTAAAAGCTGCATTCTCAACAAAAAAATTCAAACTCCTGAACGACTACACCAACACCAGGGAAGAGTTGCGTAACCTGAGTGACACCACCACCGATAGCAAGAGCGAAGAAAATGAGGATCAACAGTTGGCACAGCAAGAAATACTGTTCAAACAATTCTGGAGAGTATTTAACATCAAGAAAGCTGTGGACTTCTTGGTGGAGTCATGGGATCAGCTGCCTATTGCTACAATTCGTCACGCATGGAGACATGTGTTGCATGGAATACCAGGTGAGAGGAGGAGTCAATCTGTGACTGGTGAGGTTCAGAATGTTGCAGTAGCAGTGGACCTTGCCAGAGAAGCTGCGCAGACTGTTACAGTTCCAGGCTTCTCCGAGACCACCAACGACGACATCCTGGAGGTGATCAGAGATCCTGAAGTGGCTGCCGAAGAGATGTTGGAAGAAGATCACGTCAGTGAAGAGGAGGAAGAAGGTGCGTCATTCTCCGAAGAACACAGTTTAACTCATAGTGATATTAAGGGTGCCATGGAGTGTGCAGAGAAAATGAAGTCCTTCCTTTCCCGCAACAATGACGATGACCGCTATGAAGTCTTCCATACCCGGCTGGTGCAGGCTATGGAGCCGTACATCACGGTGTATCACGACAACATAAACACCAGCCGTCAAAAAAGCATAACCGAGATCTTTGCCCGCAACTCACCACAGCCAGCCCAAGCCAGTGATAGTGACAGTGAAGATGACTTTGAGGGATTTGTCAGGGAAGCCCTGACAACTGTAAGTGACAGTGATGGTGATTCACCTAGTAATGGTGATTCACCTGAGGGCCAGTAATCTGCCCCCTGCCTCGGAACCAGCCTCCATCCCCGTATGCCGACCCATCTCTTCTACTAACGAAAGTGTTCCACATAACTTTTAGTTTTTCTAACATAACCTTTATTTTTCCTATGTTAACCTTTATTTTTCCTAACCTAACCTCTTCTATATTACTTGTTTTTCATACCATCATAAAGTTAAGATAAAATTTTTACTACAACATAGTTGTGTGTCGTCAAAAAGTGGAGTTTGGGGGTCGGCCCGGACTCTATTTCAATTAATCCCATATGTTGCGTTTCTCACTTAACGCGGGACCCTGCGGGTTACATTAACTGCGTAAAGTGAGGGTTAACTGTACATAAATTAATGATGAAAACAATGACTTTCGCTTTCTTTCGTTGTTCCAAAGATTTTACCGTAATCGCTTTTCAAATGGTTTTCAGTTAAAAAACTGTTGTACTGTATTACAATAATATACTATCCTATCATTAGCCTCATAATCCCACAACTGAAAATCATTCGAAAAGCGATTACGGTAACATATTTTGAACGAAAGAAAGCGAAAGTCATTGCTTTCGTCACAATTTTATCCCACTTTCCACTGTAATACGTACGTCATTTCAGCAAAAATGTTACATTTCCAAATTCTAAGAAATAAATAGTAGTTTGGTTGAAACGTAATGTACAGTATTTAATATTAAAATGCAAAAAGAGCTATAAAAACAATTAATACTGTACACCCGTAATGTACTGGCTGGCATCTCCACTCGTCCCTGCTTCCGCTAGTCACCACTCCTCCCCACTCTATCCCTCCGCCTCCTCCACATCGTCACTACTGTTGTATTACAATAATATTCTATCCTAATTCACTTGAATAAATACTACAATACCATATTTCTGAATATTTTCATTAAAAGCCATCAAAATCATTTTCCTTGTCATCGTCTTCAGCACCAAACAGCTCCTCCCAGTCTTCTCCTTGAACAGGGCTAGAGGGTGCGTGTTTTTTGAATCGTTTTCAGTTAAAAAACTGTTACATCACATGTATATTTTACCTAAACTACGCCTGAATGAATATATTCTCAGAAATAAATAGTAGTTTTGCTGAAACGTGATGTATTTCAATGTAAAATACGATAAAATACATGACGAAAACAAGACTTTACCAAACCTTCCAATGTTCAAGAGATGTTACTCGTTTTTTTAATAGTTTTCGGTTAAAATACTGTTACAGTCAACCCTCACTTTACGCGGTTAATGTAACCCACAGGGTACCGCGGAAAGTGAGAAACGCGTAAAGTGAATAACATAACATATGGGATTAAATGAAATAGAGACCAGCTGACCCCCAAACTCCACTTTTTCCAACACAATACCTATGTTCTAGTAAAAATAACATCTTAATTTTATGATGATACATGCACACAATTAATACTTAAGAGAAATAGAGAAATACAGTCGTCAAGTTAATGTCCATTCAAATAATGGACTCAACTCCCTCCCCCTCTTCTCACACTACACTCGCTGGCTCTTCCCTCTCTGAGAAATTTTTGGGGGAAAACCAGGTATGGTAATAAATAATACCTCAAACTAAAGTTAGGATAATATAATTGACATTGCTGGATTCCTTGTAAGACCAGGAATATTTTGAATACAAATGTCATATATTTTGCACAAAAGATAACATATTTACTCAGAGTAAACATTATATCTAAAATTTGTATGTCTAATGCAAAATCTATGATGTTTACATTCAAAATGATCATCAAATTGTAAGAATTCCAGCAATGTAAATTATATTCTGGCCGGGTAATTTGTATGAATTTTATGAGCTAAAACAAATATCTTCAGTTAATAAAAAAAAAAATATTCTTCACGACACTATCTGTCAAACAAAGTACCCCACCTTGCCTCCCCCCTCTTCCAACCGGGCCAGATGGTCGGTCCGCCCCAACCCTCCCCCCCACCCCCTACCAATCCTCCCTTCAAGAGAAAGGTTGGGTGAAAAAACTAGATTTTAACATTTAGTATTAAATAATACCTCAGATTAAAGTTAGGATAATATAATTGACATTGCTGGATTCCTTGTAAAACCAGGAATATTTTGAATATAAATGTCATATATTTTGCACAAAAGATAACATATTTACTCAGAGAAAACATTATATCTAAAATTTGTATGTCTAATGCAAAATCTATGATGTTTATATTCAAAATGATCATCAAATTGTAAGAATTCCAGCAATGTAAATTATATTCTGGTCCAGTAATTTGTATGAATTTTATGAGCTAAAACAAATATCTTCAGTTAATAAAAAAAAAAATAATATTCTTCACACCATGGTGCCAGGTGGTCGGTCGCCGGTCCCTCCCTCCCTCCCACCCCCCACCAACCGTCCCTACCAGATGAATGTGTGGGAATACCAGACTGTTTACCTTTTTAGTAATAAATAATAAATCAGACTAAAGTTAGGATAATATAATTGACATTGCTGGATTCCTTGTAAGACCAGGAATATTTTGAATATAAATGTCATATATTTTGCACAAAAGATAACATATTTACTCAGAGTAAACATTATATCTAAAATTTGTATATCTAATGCAAAATCTATGATGTTTATATTCAAAATGATCATCAAATTGTAAAAATTCCAGCAATGTAAATTATATTCTGGCCGGATAATTTGTATGAATTTTATGATCTAAATAAAAAAATTATACTTCACCCGCGTAAGGGGTACACCCACCGCGGGATGTGAGCATCCTGGGTTCTGGCTGGGCACCGTGTAAACGCAGAATGTGGGACATCGTAAAGTGAGGGTTGACTGTGTATATATATATATATATATATATATATATATATATATATATATATATATATATATATATATATATATATATATATATATATATATATATATATATATATATATATATATATATATATATATATATATATATATATATATACTATATATATATATACATACATATATATATATATATATACTGCTATATATATATATATATATATATATATATATATATATATACACACACACCTAGACCCCGACTTACGACGGGGTTAGGGACCCAAATCCAGGTCGTAAGTCCGACATGGTCGTAAGTCCGACATAGATAAAGATAAAAAAAAAAATCTACAATGAAATACAGTACAGTAAAAGTAATGAATAATGATGAATGGATACAGTACAGTGAAAGTAATAAATAATAAGGAATGGATACAGTGTGACTGAGCACTTAACCTTTAATGTAGTCAGCTGAATGCACATGGGGCCCCCATAATTTTCTAATTATACAGGAGACTACATTAACTGGAAACGTTTTGGTATAGAAAATGCGTGTCATTTAAAAATTTTTTATTTTTTTTTTATATCTG
>NW_024727189.1:0-10219 GCF_018991925.1 Homarus americanus
CAGCAGCAGCAGCGACAACAGCAGCAGCAGCAGCAGCAGCAGCAGGTGGTGGTGGCGGCGGCCTGTGGGAGAGTTGATCCTGTAGGTGCAGAAGCAGTTGGTGGTGGTGGCCTGTGGGGGGAGTTGATCCTGTAGCTGCAGCATCAGCAACAGGTGGTGGTGGTTGACTGTGGGGGAGTTGATCTTGAAGGTACAGCCGCAGCACCAGATCGTGATGGACTGTGGGGGAGGTGATCTTGTATGTGCAGCAGCAGTAGTGGTGGTAGTGGACTGTGGGTGAGTTGATCCTGTATTTGCAATGGCAGCAGGTGGTGAAGGTGGACTGTGGGGGAGGTGATCTTGAAGGTACAGCCGCAGCACCAGGTCGTGATGGACTGTGGGGGAGGTGATCTTTTATGTGCAGCAGCAGTAGGTGGTGGTAGTGGACTGTGGGTGAGTTGATCCTGTATTTGCAATGGCAGCAGGTGGTGATGGTGGACTGTGGGGGAGGTGATCTTGAAGGTACAGCCGCAGCACCAGGTCGTGATGGACTGTGGGGGAGGTGATCTTGTATTTGCACTGGCAGCAAGTGGTGATGGTGGACTGTGGGGGAGTTGATCCTGTAAGTGCAGCAGCAGCAACAACAACAAGAGCAGCAGCAGGTGGTGGTAGTGTACTGTGGGGGAGTTGATCCTGTAGGTGCAGCAGCAGCAACAGTAGGTGGTGGTGGTGGACTGTGGGGGAGTTGATCCTGTAGGTGCAGCAGCTGCAGCAGGTGGTGGTGGATTGTGGGGGAGGTGATCTTGTAGGTGCAGCAGCAGGTGAGGTGGTGGACTGGGTAGTTGATCCTGTGGCTCCAAGTGGTGGTGGACTGTGGGGGAGTTGATGCCCTAGGTGCAGCAGCAATAGCAACAACAGTAGCAGTCTGTGGTAGTGGACTGTGGGGGAGTTGGTCCTCTAGGTGCAGTGGCGGCAGGTGGTGATGGTGGACTGTGGGAGAGGTGATCCTGTAGGTGCAGCTGCAGAGTGGTGGTGGACTCTGGGGGAATTGATGTCCTAGGTGCAGCAGCAACAACAGCAGCAGTAGGTGGTAGTGGACTGTGGGAGAGTTGATCCTGCAGGTGCAGTGGCGGTAGGTGGTGATGGTGGCCTGTGGGGGAGGTGATCCTGTAGGTGCAGCAGCAGCAGGTGGTGATAGTGGACTGTGGGGGAGTTGATCCTGTAAGTGTAGTGGCAGCAGGTGGTGATGGTGGACTGAGGGGGAGGTGATCCTGTAGGTGCAGTGGCAACAGGTTGTGGTGATGGTGGACTGTGGGGGAGGTGATTCTGTAGGTGCAGTGGTTGCAGGGGTGATGGTGGAGTGTGGGGGAGTCGATCCTGTAAGTGCAGAAGCAGCAGGTGGTGGTGGTGGGCTGTGGGTTAGTTGATCCTGTAGGTGCAGCAGGAGCAGCAGCAGGTGGTGGCGATGGTGGACTGTGGTGGAGTTGAAGCTGTAGGTGCAGCAGCAGCAGGTGGTGATGGTGGACTGTGGGGGAGGTGATCTTGTATGTGCAGCAGCAGTAGGTGGTGGTAGTGGACTGTGGGTGAGGTGATCTTGTTGGTGCAGTGGCAGCAGGTGGTGATGGTGGACTGTGGGGGAGTTGATCCTGTAGGTGCAGCAGCAGCCGCTGCAGCAACAACAGCAGCAGCAGCAGGTGGTGGTAGTGGACTTTGGGGGAGTTGATCCTGTAGGTGCAGTGGCAGCAGGTGGTGATGGTGGACTATAGGGGAAGTGATCCTGTAGGTGCAGCAGCATCAGGTGCATGGTGGACTGCAGGGTGACGGTGGAGGCCGCCGTGGGGGAGGATGTGGTACTGTAGTCGTAATTCATCGTACATCCTTCACGGGACAATTAACGTCGCACCTTAATAACACCTGAACCACCACCACCTACCTCCCCGGCCCGCCTCCACGGCCTCACTTGGGTTTTGGTTGTCCCAGCCATTGTTTAATTCGTGTCTTATTTATCTCAGGTATTGTTTCAGTCGTTTTTTTGTTTGTCCCAGCCTTTGTTTGGCGAGTTTCTTGTTTAACTCGTAATTTGTCTTTTGTCTTGTTTACTTTATTTACATTTTCAGTTATTGCTTAATATCCTGTATATCTCACATTTGATCTCCTGCTCTGTTTGATGCGCTTTTTGTTTACATCCTGTCTTGTATATGTGGTTTTATTTTCCTGTTAACGTGTGTCTTGTTTGCCTTACACCTTGTTTTATTATTACTATTTTTATCTAGTAATTTATTTTGTACTTTGTTTAACTTGTTTCTTGTGCTATGTTATAATATTTTGTCGAAATTGTTTGCATATGTTGTTTATTTCTTACTAGTTTCTCTTGCTTTGACTAATACTGTTTACCTTGTTTGTTTTAATGTTCAGTGTATATATTCGGATCTTGTTTACCACGTAGGTACCTTGTTTGTCTAGTCGCTCGGTTAAGAAAGTCTTCCTGTCAGTGTTATGTTGTTGTCGCCATATTTCTGTTGTCAACTCGAGCAGACTTCAAGTGTCGGTTAAACCACAGGTATGGCTGAGGCGTTGGTCTGCAGGTTTGTCTTAGTTGTGGTGGTGGTGTTGTTAGGTGTGGTGGTGGTGTGGTGTGTTAGGTGTGGTGATGGTGGTGGTGTGTGTGTTAGGTGTGATGTGTTAGGTGTGGTGATGGTGTGGTAGTGGTGTTGTGTGTGGTGTTGGTAGTATTGTGTGTGGTATGTTAGGTATGGTGATGTTGTGTTGGTGGTGTGGTGTTAGGTGTGGTGGTGGTGGTGATGTGTCAATTGTGGTGGTGGTATTGTTAGGTGTGGTGGTGGTGCTGATGTTGTGTCAAGTGTGGTGGTGTCTGATCCAGGGTGGCGGAAGTGGAGAAGGAGGAGGAGGTGAAGAAGGAAATGGGAAAGAAGGTGGTGGTGTAGGAGGAGGAATAAATTGTAATAAGAACAGACAAAGAAGAAAATAAGTAGAAAAGAAGAAGAAAATAGAAGAAAACGAAGAACGTGTTGGTAAGAGAGAGGAATCAGGGAGTACCGAGGAAGATTAGTTCAGAAACTGGGTATTAAACTAATCTATTGTTAATACCGGCTCTATATTAACGTGATAGGGTCCACCATGTTATACTAAATACCAATAATATACCGCATTGACATAATTGAATAGGTAATGTGTATTAATTTACTATGGCACTAACACCAGGTGTATATATATATATATATATATATATATATATATATATATATATATATATATATATATATATATATATATATATATATATATACACATATTCCGTATATAATAAAGGTTACAAATAGATTCAGGATGCTTTAACTTAACATGGTTCTAAAATTGAATACTTATTAATTTCTCTGTTGGTATTAATAGCTGGGACTATCATGACGTACAAACACTGTTAATTTATGTTGTATCCCCTTAAAAAAAACAATGAGTATTAAATTCGTTCTTGGCTCGCAGTTACAATACAGTAATTACACGCTGCTTGAGTAAGGTTAAAAGAAACTAGATATAATAAGATTGGTGAATCGAAAAAGGCTGAATTTAAGGGTCTTATATATATATATATATATATATATATATATATATATATATATATATATATATATATATATATATATATATATATATATATATATATATATATATATATAAACATATTAGTGCTGTAAGGGTGATCGTGTTAACCTATGTTCTATTTTATGATGTACAGTTGTGGACAAAATTCCCCAAACAGTTGGTAATATCTGCTTTTCATTACATTGTATATCGGAACTACAGATTGAAAATAACACTCCTTAATACAGAGACAAATTCGAGAAAATACGTCAAATTTCCATTCTCCATCACCTAATGATCTTCAAGTACTCACACATTAGATACTGTCACGTGTCCGGGGATTTATGTCGGCAACTGTACATTCGAATTTGTGTGTTGATATATGGGAATGTTTTAAAGTAGTTGAATTTATTTGTGTTTACTGCCGTCTGGAGAGAGAACAATAGGAGTGATTATTTTAGGTCCGTAGTAGACTGTTCGACTATACTGTATGTTTGTGTGTGTCTGTTGGTTTATTAGTCCGTCCTCCAGTCTGTTGGTTTATTAGTCCGTCCTCCAGTCTGTTGGTTTATTAGTCCGTCCTCCAGTCTGTTGGTTTATTAGTCCGTCCTCCAGTCTGTTGGTTTATTTGTCCGTCCGTGGGTCTGTTGGTTTATTAGTCCGTCCTCCAGTCTGTTGGTTTATTAGTCCGTCCTCCAGTCTGTTGGTTTATTAGTCCGTCCTCCAGTCTGTTGGTTTATTAGTCCGTCCTCCAGTCTGTTGGTTTATTAGTCCGTCCTCCAGTCTGTTGTCTATTAGTCCGTCCCCTCCAGTCTGTTGGCTTATTAGTCCGTCCTCCAGTCTGTTGGTTTATTAGTCCGTCCTCCAGTCTGTTGGTTTATTAGTCCGTCCTCCAGTCTGTTGGGGTTTATTAGGTCCGTCCGTGTGTCTGCTGGTTTATTGTCCGTCCTCCAGTCTGTTGGTTTATTAGTCCGTCCTCCAGTCTGTTGGTTTATATATTAGTCCGTCCTCCAGTCTGTTGGGTTCATTAGTCCGTCCCTCCAGTCTGTTGGTTCATTAGTCCGTCCTCCAGTCTGTTGGTTTATTAGTCCGTCCTCCAGTCTGTTGGTTCATTAGTCCGTCCTCCAGTCTGGCTGGTTCATTAGTCCGTCCTCCAGTCTGTTGGTTCATTAGTCCGTCCTCCAGTCTGTTGGTTTATTAGTCCGTCCTCCAGTCTGTTGGTTCATTAGTCCGTCCTCCAGTCTGTTGGTTTATTAGTCCAGCCCAGTCTGTTGGTTTATTAGTCCGTCCTCCAGTCTGTTAGCTGGTTCATTAGTCCGTCCTCCAGTCTGTTGGCTTATTAGTCCGTCCGTGGGTCTGTGGGTTGGTTGATCAGTCCGTCCTCCAGTCTGTTGGTTTATTAGTCCGTCCTCGAGTCTGTTGGTTTATTAGTCCGTCCTCCAGTCTGTTGGTTTATTGGTCCGTCCTCCAGTCTGTTGGTTTATTAGTCCGTCCTCCAGTCTGTTGGTTTATTAGTCCGTCCTCCAGTCTGTTGGTTTATTAGTCCGTCCTCCAGTCTGTTGGTTTATTAGTCCGTCCTCCAGTCTGTTGGTTTATTAGTCCGTCCTCCAGTCTGTTGGTTTATTAGTCCGTCCTCCAGTCTGTTGGTTTATTAGTCCGTCCTCCAGTCTGTTGGTTTATTAGTCCGTCCTCCAGTCTGTTGGTTTATTAGTCCGTCCGTGGGTCTGTTGGTTGATCAGTCCGTTCCTGTCTATATTAGTTTATCAGTCTGTCCGTGTATCTGTCTGTGTTTCCTATCAGATCGTCTGTTCGTCTGTCGATGTATCAGTCCGTCCGTTTGTCTCTCCGTGTATTAGTCCGTCCGTGTGTCTGTCCGTGTATCAATCCGTCCATAGTATGCTGTCAAATCGAGGACTCAAACAGTCGTAATTTTCTAAGTGTGATCTTTGTAGGTGAATGTGTGTCTCAACAAAACCGCTGAAGAAGTGGATAATGAGGCTATTCCGTCGGTTCTTCTTTGGAACTGGTGTGGCCCGACGGGGAGATTAGCGGTCTCCTCCTCCGCTATTTCTTGTTCCTCCTTCCTTGCTCTTTATGTTGTTGTTGTTGTTGTTGCTGTCGTTGTTGTTGTTGTTCTCCTTAAATATTTTTCTTTCTTTTGTATTTCTTTCTTTCTTTCTTTCTTTCTTTCTTTCTTTGTTTGTTTCTTTCTTTCTTTAAAATTGTACACACTCAATTTTTCCCCGGTAAAAACCACTGCACTGCACTTTTGCGGAAGGCTTATGACAGGAACATAAGAGTTGAATTAAAACTTGAGTTTTCCAACAAAAATAACTTTAATCACCTTTGGAAGGAAATTGAACATATCGCTTAAAATGTTCCCGCCGGACAATATGCTCCCTGCCAGCCAATTTTCCCGAGGCACGGTAGCTGTGGCCTCCAAACACGGTGCGCACGCAATTTACTGAATTATGTCGAGTTTCTAATATATTAACTAGATAATAACTTAATTACTTTTATTACTTATTTATTTAATTATTTATTTATTTATTTATTTATTTATTTATTTATTTATTTACGGGCATATTTATGTACGAATACACTTATTTACTTATACTGCTTGCTACTTACGCACTCACTTAAGCACTTTATTGTTTGTGTACAACTCTACGAGATAATTAGAATCAGTGATACAACATTTTTTTTTAGGTAGCACTTAACATGTAGTTTATGTATAGATTATAAGGAAGGGAAGGAGAAAGGGGGGAGAGGAGAAGGTGGGGGTTAACACAACTAGCAGTCTTGCTCTTTAAAGATCACTGCATTTAAGATTCTATCGTCGCTACATAATACTATTTACCAAAGACTCAGTTGGTCTAGATTCTCTTCATTCCTGCTTAGAGAGAGAGAGAGAGAGAGAGAGAGAGAGAGAGAGAGAGAGAGACCATGAGTTTAATCTACATAACCTGACATAATCAAACATACTTTATTTTTTTATACTTGCTATATAACTTGGTATACTTTTGCATACTCACGTGACTTTAACATGCTAGGCATAATCTAACATATTTAAGTGATTTAATGTACCCCAGCAAACTCAATAGGCTAATGAACTAATATATCCCATTATACTAAGAGAACTGGCATACTTTAGCATATTAAGCATATTCAAGTAACCTGGCGTATTCTATCAAACTTAAAAGACCAAATAATCCTAGATAAATTACCTGTTATACTCCAACATACTCACAAGAACTGGTAAACCTTGTACTTCAGTATATTGGGCATATTCAAAGTGACCTAACGTACTCAATATACTTCCACTACATGATCTGACATACTTCGCGAGACCCAATATATTCTAGCTACCGTACGTGACTTGGCATACTCCGATATACTAACATAACCTGGATATACCCGACCTTCCAACCACTGGTACAGGTCGCCTTTCACGTGACGCCCGACTGTTGCAACTTACTGTGTGAGACGATACATTCCAGGAGGGATTTCAAGTGCAGCACGTGACAGTGAGTGAGAGAGAGACACAGAGACATAGATAGATAGATAGATAGATAGATAGATAGATAAAGGAAGATGTGGAGGAGGGTAATAAGGAAAGAAATATAGACAAAACGGGCGAGATAGTGTAGACTGTAGAGAAAGAGATAGTGAGAGAGAGATAGCGAGAGATATACAACAGGTAGATAGACAAAAAGGAGAAACAGACGAGTGAGAGAGACAGAGACAAAGAAAGGGAGAAACGTAGGAATCAATAAAAAACATGTAAATTGCAACACAAGAAGGAATTCGTCACATCAGTATTATATAAACATGCAACAGGTGAGAGAACAAACTAAACGTAAATAAAATTGTGGAAGATTAGGAAATATTCGTCTTTCAAAATGTGTCGTTACAATACGTTAAAGAACATATCGTTTACGGGGTTTTAGAGACAATAGAAGATTGTAGTAGTTGTAGTATTTGTAGGATTTTTGATCCCGTGGCCGCATGTCACCATAACTTAGCTCTCGATGCTCACACAGGAGGAACGAGAACGACAAGATATGGGCATACGGGGAGCGAATTCAGAACGTTGATCAAAGCAACGTCACTCCTCTAGTGTTCACAACCTCTGGTGGGATGGGACCAAGTGCAAGATGCTTCTACGCCAGACTCGCGGAGGTGATATCCGAACAGTAGCAGCAGCCCAGAAGTTATGTTACAGCCTGGATGAGATGTCGACTGTCCTTCTCTTTCCTTAGGTCGGCTTTGCTCTGCCTCAGGGGAACGAGAGCATCGGCCCTAAAGCCGACAACAGTTGAAGATATTGATTGAGGCAACGGTCACTAAATGCTGCATAGATCTGCGGCTCAACTAACTCAACACAGCAAGGATAGCTACTTATGTATTAGGATATTTAAAATATTAAGGTAATAAAATGATGGCGAAGGTATGGCTATTGGGGGAGGCTGGAGGCCATTTAAAAAAAAAGTAGTAGTAGTAGTGGTGAAGAACACATTGGCAATATCAACCCATAAGCTCAGGTAAGCACTATTTCTCATTAAGGTAAAACTACATAACAATTTAAGACTGTACTCATAAAATAAACGCCATTCTACACTTTATATCTTATAATAACAATTTCCTCAACATTTTGTATTTACTCTGTTGAACATTATGAAACTGGAACTACTTTCTCAAATAATGATAGTGCAGTTTTTTGTTGATTTATGAGTTAATTCGTAATTGTTAAGAGATTGGTACCCGTGCCCTAACGAGGCACCTCCCACACGACATCCAGAGATTTGACTTTATTAAACACTCAGAGATACAAGAACTTTCCGATGAGGTATGAACGATTTATGTATGTTAAGTGGACTGGAGCAAGAACATTACAGAGGCTTGAATAAAATGTGTTAAATAAATATATAGATAACTGAAACAAGTTAGTTTCTCAAAAAAAATAAAAATCTACTATATGTGTGTACTGGGTTCTAAAATAATTTTACTTTTACTTGATGGTGGAAACATATTGGTGAAGAACGATACCTTACCTTGACGGTCACAATACAACAGTAGTGCTGTTACGACGAGATATATCCCTCAATGAGTAATGTTTCATTATTTCGTTCGTCAATTGAACCGTTTTGTTGCACGTTTCAAATAATTTCGCACTATCATTTGCTTCCTTGTCACGTCTTGGATTTTCCCCAGCGATCACAAACTCAATAACACCTCCAATTAAGCCAGAGTTATTTGTCTTATGCCGAGAGTCAGGGTCAGCGTAGAACATGTAATAAGGAATTCGAGAAATTGGCAAAAAGGAAAATATCTGTGATAAATGAATCCAGCACGAGACACGACTCAAATTGGTGGGATGTAATTTCGCGTTTAGTCCTTCACTTCCTTTCAAAACGAAGTTAGATTCCATTAGGCAATTAATTTTACACCATTTATTCCAGTAAATTATAATCTCGGTCAGAAATATTCCATTCCAGTCAATTTTATGTTTTGTTGTACTGTACTGTATACCTGTCTTGTCTTCTCTCCTTATACTTTAGCCCCTACGCTACCTACGCACTAATATTGTTCGAGACCGATGGACTATTTTCAGTTGTTTGTCTCACAGAAGCTCCCTTATTAACTACATCCTGGCAACGAGAGAACCGGCATCCCATTTTATCTCACACGAAGAAGCTACACACCCACACACCTACACATGCTCTTGCACATACAATGCATAAAGACTATTAGTAAAGATACACATACCTACACTACGTACACACACACACACACGTTACACATAAATACACCCTACATTATCACACAGACGTATACAAACTATTAGAGAATACACCCACATTACGTACTTATATTAACAACCCCCTATGTAAATATAAACAAAATAAAACGGTCAGGTAAGTCTCCAAAGAGGTTCTATTAAGTTCTATTGTGTTATTGAGAGTCAGTTATGTCTGTCTGTAGTTGTGTGTGTGAGATTATGTAAGTATTTTGTGTCTGATATGTGTACGTCTTCTTGTATCTGATGTCTGTCTTTGTCTGTCTGATAGTATGTCTTTATGTGTATTTAACCACGTTTTAAACAACAACAACAACAACAACAACAACAACAATAATAATAATAATATAACCGGAAGTTAATTAATAATTATATAGACGGTACTCAATATTCACCATTATTATCAGTTGATTGGCCGCCCAAATCATTCAAAATGCTCGAAATATGTATACTATATATTTGTCTTATAAGTTTTGTGAGCCTACTAATTTCTCCTGATATCTTGCATTAATTTTCGCATTATATATAGCTTCAGATTTTAAATTAAATATTATCATTAACTTACGTGACGTATTTTCTGATAATTACGTCTAAAATCACGCCGGTTCAGCGTCAATGGTGGACGGCGTAGACGCCGTGGATTAATTTTTCAGCTAAAATTTTGTTTATTATAATTGTGGTGAACTTACACGCGTATTTATATGTGGCAAAACTTTATCAAGGTGTTTTGCAAGTTTAACGCAGTGAGAAAACTCGAATTAATTAACAAGGCCATAATGTTGATAATAAAAGTGTGTGACCGGCTTGTCAACAAAACGTAGTTGTCTAGTCTGATGCTTG
>NW_024727190.1:0-11232 GCF_018991925.1 Homarus americanus
TTGTATCTGGAAGTATTAGAGGTGTACCTGGGGAATTATCAGAGGTGTACCTGGGAGTGTCAAGGGGTGCACCTAGGGAGTGTCAAGAGTGTAACATAGTGTCAGGTGTAACTGGGAGTGTCAGAGGTGTGCCTGGGAGTGTCAGAGAGGTGGACCTGGGAGTGTCAGAGTAGTACCAAAGTGTCTGAAGGTCAGCACTGCAAAGTGTCACAGGTGTACCTGCAAGTGTCAGGGAGAACCAGGGATTGTAAGGTGTGCAAGGATGTCAGGTGTACCAGGGTGTCAGGTGTGCCTGGGGTGTCAGGAGGTGTGCCAGGGGTGTCAGGAGTGTGGCACAGGTGTCTGGGGTTTACCAGAGGTGTCTGGGGTGTGCAGAGTGTCTAAGGTGTGCCTGGGGTGTCAGAGAATTGAACCAGGCAGTGTCAGAGTGTGCCTGGGGTGTCAGGGGTGTAACTGGGAGTGTCAGAGAGTGTAACCAGGAAAGTCAAGTGTACCAGAATATCAGTAGAGTACATAAAGTCTCAAGAGTGTACCTATAGAGTATCAGGCTGTACCTGGGAAATATCAGGAGAGTATGCCACAGAATAAAAATGTACTTGCAAATTATCAGAATTATTGCCTGGGGTGTCAGAGGTGTGCCTGTAGAGATATCGGAGGTGTGCCTGGGGTGTCAGCGGTGTGCCTGGGGTGTCCGGAGGTGTGCCTGGGGTGTCACAGGGTACCTGGGATTGTGGAGGTGTGCCTGGGGTGTCAGGTGTGCCTGGGGAATTATCAGAAGTGTGCCTGGGGTGTGAGGAGGAACTGTGCAGGGTGTCAGAGGGTTTTACCTGGGAGTGTCGGCGGTGCACCTGGGAGTGTCAGTGGTGTGCCTGGGAATGTGAGGGGGTGTGCCAGGGGAACGTGGGTGTGCCTGGGGGTGTCGGGAGGTGTGCCTGGGGAGTGTCAGAGATGGCACCTGGGGTGTCAGAGATGGCAACTCTGGGAGGTCAGACCACGTGTACCTCAGGTGTCAGTGGTGTGCAGGAATGTCAGTGGAGTGCTTAGAGTGTCAGAGGTGTACCTGGGGTGTCAGAGGTGTACCTTGGAGTGTCAGAGGTGTTCCTGCGGTGTCAGAGGTGCACTGAGGTGTCAGGGTGCACCTTGGGTGTCTGAGGTGTACCTGGGGTGTCTGGTGTGGCAGTGTCTGGGGTGTCTTGGGTGTGCAAGTGTCAGAGTGTACCTAAGAATTAGAGAATATGCCTGGGGAGTGTCAGAGGTGTGCCTTGGAGTGTCAGAGGAGGTGCAGGAGTGTCAGGTGCTGGGACTGTCTGGGGTTTACCTGGAGTGTCTGGGGTGTGGGGTGTCTGGAGTGTGCACAAATTCTCAGAGGTGTGCCTGGGAGTGTCAGGGTGTACATGTGGAGTGTCAGAGGTGTACCACAGCAGTGTCAGCATTGTACCTGGGAGTGTCCGGAGATGTACCTGGGAGTGTCACAGGGGTACCTGGGATTGTCAGAGAGTGTACCCTGGCAGTCTCAGAGTGTACCTAAGTGTCAGAGAGTGTGCAAGGGAGTGTCAGAGGTGTACTGGAGTGTCAGGGTGTACCTAGAGTGCTCAGAGGTGTACCTGGGAGTGTCAGAAAGTGTACTGCAGTGTCAGAGATGTACCTGGGAGTGTCAGGTTGTATCTGGGAGTGTCGGACGTGTGCCTGGGAATGTCAGAGGTGTACCAGGGGAATGTCAGTGGAGTAGCCTGGGGTGTCAGAGGTGTGCCTGAGGTGTCAGGGAATGGCACCTCAGTGTCAGAGTGTACCTGGGGGTGTCAGGGTGTGCCTGGGGTGTGAGGTGTACCTGGGAGTATCAGAAGTGTGCCTGGGGAGTGTGAGAGGGTGTACCTGGGGAATGTCAGAGGGTGTGCCACCTGGGGGGTGTCAGCGGTGCACCTGGAGTGTCAGGAGGTGTGCCTGGGTGTCAGAGATGTGCCTGGGGTGTCAGAGGGATTGTATCTGGGAGAGTCGGGCGTGTGCCTCGGTGTCAGAGGTGTACCAGGGAATGTCAGTGGAGTACTTGGGGAGTGTCAGGATGTACCTTGGAGTGTCAGGTGTGCCTTGGAGTGTCAGAGGTGTTCCTGGGGAATTATCATGGAGGTGTGCACTGGGGAGTGTCGGAGGTGTACCTGGGGGTGTCAGGGGAGAACCAGGGGGAGTGAAAGAGAGTGTACCAGGGAGTGTCAGAGGTGTGCAGGGAGTGTCAGAGGAATACCTAGAGTGTCAGAGGGTGTGCCTGGGGTGTCAGAAGTGCTACTGGGATTATCGGAGGTTTTACCTGGGAGTGTCGGAGATGTACCTTAGGGTGTCAGTGTACCTGGGGAGTATCAGAGGTGCCTGGGGGTGTCAGAGGTACTTGCAGAGATGTCCGAGTTATACCAGGGGTGTCAGTGGAAGTACCTTAGAGTCTCAAGGTGTACCTGGGGTATCAGGAGGTGTACCTGGGAATATCAGAGTGTGCCTGGGGAATATCGAGGTGTGCCAGGGGAGTGTCAGAGAGTGAACCTGGGAGTCTCAGAGGAGTGAACCAGGAGCGTCAGAGGTGTACCTGGGGAGTTTCAGGGTGTGTCTGGGAATTATCGGAGGTGTACTGGGAGTATCGGAGAGGTGTGCCTGTGGTGACAGAGTGTGCCTGGGAGTGTCAGGGGGTGTAACTGGGGAGTGTCAGGTATAACTGGGGAATGTCAGAGGTGGCAGGGAGTGTCAGTGGAGTACCCTGGGTGTCTCAAGGTGTGCCATTATAAGAGGTGTGCCTGCAGACTATCGGAGGTGTACCTGGGAATATCAGGTGTGCCTAGTGTCAGCGTACCTGGGAGTGTCGGAGGTGTGCCTGGCAGTGTCAAGAGGGTGTACCTGGGGAGTGTCAGAGGTGTATCAGCAGTGTCCAGAGGTGTACCTGGGGTGTCAGGGGGCTGTACCTGGGAGTGTCAGAGAAATACCTAAGTGTCAGAGGTGTACCTGGGGTGTCAGAGTGCCTTGGAGGGATCAGGAGGAGGTTTGCCTGTGTGGCAGGTTATGTATATAAACTACTGTGTAAAGATAACAACCCTGTATATAAGCACACTGTATAAGTAGCAACCTATTATATAAACTACTGTCATAAATGACACTGTATATAATATGCTGTGCAGTGGCCACTGTATATATATACTGTGTAGTGGCATTTATATATATATCACATTAGCAACACTTACGTTGTGTGGCTTTGAGGAAACACCATATGGCAAAGCAGCCTCAGTGTGACTGTGAGGCTGATGCATGGCGCATGAGTCACCACTTGTATTTCTCTTATCCATAATAAACGGACTTCAGTGTTACTCAGTGTTTCCTCCCATCACTGCACGTGCAGAGACACTGAAAGCCCAACCACCACCAAGGCCTAAGGTTGTGCCTGGGAGTGTCAGGCGGACCTGGGTATCAGAGAGTGTGCACCTGGGAGTATCAGAGGTGTACCTGGGGAGAGTCAGAGGTGTGCCTGGGGAATGTCAGAGGTATGCCAGGGGCGTCGGTGAAGTGCAAAGTGTCGGAGGTGTACCTGGGAGTGTGAGAAGTGTGCCCTGGGAGGTGTCGGATGTGGCACAGGGAGTGTGGAGGTGTACCTGGCAGTGTCCAGCGGTGTACCTGGAAGTGTGAAGTGGCACAGGGGAATGTCAGTGGAGCACCTAGGAGTGTTAAAGGTGTGCCACAGAGTCTCAGAGTGTACCTGCGTGTCACAAGTACCTGGGATTGTCAAGGGTGTACCTGGCAGTGTCAGAGGTGAACCTGGGGAGTGTCAAAACATGCAGGTGTAAGATGGACAGGAACCAGGGGGTCCAGGGGTGTCAGAGGGTGTACCTTGGAATGTGTCAGGGTGTGCCTGGATGTCAGGTGTGCCTGGGGTGTCAGGTGTGCCTGGGGAATGTGTTGTGTTACTGGGGAGTGTCAGGAGGTGGCACCTGGCAGTGTCAGCGGTGTGCAAATTGTCAAGGAGTGCCAGGGAGATGCCAGTGGAGTGCCTGGGAGAGTCAAGGTGTGCCTGGGTGTCAGAGTGTGCCTTGGAGTGTCAGAGATTGTACCTGGGGTGTCAGATGTATGCCTGGGAATGTCAGAGGGAATGCAGGGGGCTGTCGGTAGGAAGTGCCTGGGAGTCTCAAGGTAGCACAGGAGGATCAGGAGGTGTACCTGGGAGTATCAGGTGTGCCTGGGAGTGTGAAGTGTGCCTGGGAGTATCAGAGTGGTACCTGGGTGTCAAGAGGTGTACTGCATGGATTGTCAGCCGGTGTAACTTAAGTGTCAGGAGGTTGGCAGGTGTAGAGATGTGCCAGTGTCAGTGGAGTGCCTTAGGTCTCAAGGTGCTAGAATGTCAGGTGTACCTGGGGTATGCAGGTAACTGGGATTGTCCAGGTGTACCTGGCAGTGGCAGGAGGTGTACCTGCAAGTGCAGAGTGTGCCAGGGGTGTCAGAGGAATGCCTAGGTGTTAGAGGTGTACCTGGGAGTGTCAGGGGGTGTGCCTGGGGTAAAGGAGGTTTACCTGGGAGTGTCGGAGATGTGCCTGCTGGGAGTGTCGGAGGCGGACCTGGGAGTGTCAGAGGTGTGCCTGGGGAGTGTCAGGGTATGCCTGGGGAGTGTTAGAGGTGTGCCTGGGAATGTCAGAGGTGTGCCAGGGGTGTCAGTGAAGAGTACTAGGAGTCTCAAAAATTGTACACTAAGGGGTATCGGAGGTGTACAGGAATATCAGGTGTGCCTGGGAATATCGGGTGTACCAGGGAGTGTAGAGTGTGGAAGCCTCAGAGACAAGGAGTGTCAGAAGGAGTACCTGGGAGTGTCAAGGTGTACCTGGGAGTATCGGAGGTGTACCTAGGGTATCAGGTGTACCTCCAGTGTCAGAGAATTAGCCATCTGGAGGTGTCAGACGTGTACATGGGCGTGTCCAGAGGTGTGCCAGGGAATGTCATTAGGTGCCTGGGTGTCAGTGGTGTGCCTGGGGTGTCAGGGGTGTACCTGGGAGTGTCAGAGGTGTGCCTGGGGTATCAGAGGTGTGCACAAGTGTGAGAGAGGTGGTTCTAGGAATGTCAGAGGTGTACCTGGGGTGTCAGGGGTGTGCCTGGGGTGTCAGTGTGCCTGGGGTGTCAGGTGTGCCTGGGAATGAAGTGTACAGGTGTCAGAGGTGCTTGCCTGCAGGAGTGTCAGGATGTACCAAAGTGTGGGGTGTATCTGGGAGTGTCGGACGTGTACCTGGGAGTGTCAGAGGTGTACAAGGGAATGTGGAGTGCTTGGGAGTGTCAGGGTGTTTCTGCAAATTGGCTCGGTGGCACCTTGGGTGTCAGAGGGTGTACCTGGGAGTGTCAGAGTGCCTGGGGTGTCCGGAGGTGCACCTGGGAATGTGGTAAGTGTGCACTGGAATTTGTCGGAGGTGTGCCTGGGGAGTGTCGGAGGTGTGCCTGGCGTGTCAAGCGGTGGCACAAGTGTGTCAGGTGCAGGGAATGTCAGTGGAGTGCCTGGGTGTCAAGGGGTGTGCCTGGGTGTGTGCCTTTGGAGTGTCAGAGGTGTACCTGGATTGTCAGATGTAGAGGTGTCAGGGTGTACCTGGGAGTGTCACAGGAGTACCTGGGATTGTCAGAGGTGGCGTGTCAGAGGTGTACCTGGGAGTGTGAGGTGCCAGGGAGTGTCAGAGGGCACCTGGGAGTGTCAGAGGGTGCACCTGGGAGTGTCAGAGGTGTACCTGGGAGGTCCTGGGAGTGTCGGAGTTGTACCTGGGGTGTCGGAGGGAGTGTGAGTGTACCTGGGGTTCAGAGGTATGGGAGTGTCGGAGGTGTAACTGGAATGTCAGAGGTGTACCAGGGAGTGTCAGTGGGTACCTGGGAGTCTCAAAGGTGTGCCTGGGAGTATCGGAGGTGGGAGTGTCAGGGAGTACCTGGGATTGTCAGAGGTGTGCCTGGCAGTGTCAGAGTGTACCTGGGAGTGTGAGAGGTGTACCAGGGGTGTCAGAGGACACCTGGGAGTGTCAGAGGTGTGCAGGGTGTCAGAGGTGTACCTAGGAGTAAAGGAGGTTTACCTGGGGTGTCGGAGTTGTACCTGGGAGTGTCGAGGCGGACCTGGGAGTGTCAGAGGTGTACCTGGGGAGTATCAGAGGTATGCCTGGGAGTGTCAGAGGTGTGCCGGGAATGTCAGAGGTGTACCAGGGAGTGTCAGTGAAGTACCTGGGAGTCTCAAGTGTACCTCGGGGTATCAGGTGTACCTGGGGTGTCATGGGTGTACCTGGGAGTCTCAGTGTGAACCAGGAGTGTCAGAAGAGTACCTAGGGTGTCAGAGGTGTAACTGGGAGTATCGGAGTGTACCTGGGAGTATCGGAGGTGTACCTGGGAGTGTCAGAAGTGTACCTGGGAGTATCAGAGTGGTACCTGGGAGTGTCAGAGGGTGTGCCTGGGAGTGTGTCAGCGGTGTGGCTGGGGTGTCGGGTGTGACAGGGAATGTCAGAGGTGTGCCAGGGGTGTCAGTGGGTACCTGGGAGTCTCAAGGTGTGCCTGGGGAGATCGGAGGTGTGCCTGGGAGTGTCAGGGGTACCTGGGATTGTCAGAGGTGTGCCTGGCAGTGTCAGAGGTGAACCTGGGAGTGTGAGAGGTGTACCAGGGGGTGTCAGAGGAACACCTAGGAGTGTCAGAGGTGTGCCTGGGAGTGTCAGAGGTGTACCTAGGAGTAAGGGAGGTTTACCTGGGGTGTCGGAGTTGTACCTGGGAGTGTCGGAGGCGGACCTGGGGTGTCAGAGGTGTACCTGGGAGTATCAGAGTGCCTGGGAGTGTCAGAGGTGTACCTGGGAATGTCAGAGGTGTACCGGGTGTCAGTGATGCCTGGGAGTCTCAAGGTGTGTACCTGGGAGTATCGGAGTTGTACCTGGAATATCGGGTGTACCTGGGAATATCGGAGGTGTACCAGGGAGTGTAAGAGGTGTACCAGGAGTCTCAGAGGTGAACCAGGGAGTGTCAGAGGGTACCTGGGAGTGTCAGGTGTGCCTGGGAGTATCGGAGGTGTGCCTGGGCGTATCGGAGGTGTGGCTGGGAGTGTCAGAGGTGAACCTGGGGTGTGAGATGTGCCTGGGAGTGTCGGAGGTGCACCTGGGAATGTGGTAAGTGTACCTGGGGTGTCGGAGGTGCACCTGGGATGTGGTAAGTGTACCTGGGAGTGTCGGAGGTGTGCCTGGGGTGTCGGAGTTGTACCTGGCAGTGTCAGCCGGTGTGCCTGGGAGTGTCAGAGGTGTGCCAGGGAATGTCAGTGGAGTGCCTGGGGTGTCAAGGTGTGGGAGTGTCAGAGGTGTACCTTGGAGTGTCAGAGGTGTACCTGGGATTGTCAGATGTATACCTGGGACTGTCAGAGGTATGCCAGGGAGTATCATTGAAGTACCTGAATTCTCAAGGGTGTACCTGGGAGTATCGGAGGTGTACCTGGGAATTTCGGAGGTGTCCTGGGAATATCGGAGGTTTACCTGGGAGTGTCATAGGTGTACCTGGGAGTCTCCGATGTGAACCAGGGAGTGTCAGAAAGAGTACCTAGGGTGTCAGAGGTGTAACTGGGAGTATCGGAGGTGTACTGGGATATCGGAGGTGTACCTGGGGTGTCAGAAGTGTACCTGGGGTATCAGAGTGGTACCTGGGGTGTCAGAGGTGTGCCTGGGAGTGTCAGCGGTGTAACTGGGAGTGTCGGAGGTGTAACCGGGAATGTCAGAGGTGTACCAGGGTGTCAGTGGAGTACCTGGGAGTCTCAAAGGTGTACCTGGGAGTATCGGAGTTGTACCTGGGAATTGGAGGTGTACGGATTCGGGTCCAGGGTGTGCCAGGTCTCAAGGTGAACCAGGGAGTGTCAGAGGTACCTGGGATTGTCAGAGGTTTACCTGGCAGTGTCAGAGGTGTGCCTGGGAGTGTGAGAGGTGTGCAGGGGTGTCAGAGGAACACCTGGGAGTGTCAGAGGTGTGCCTGGGAGTGTCAGGGTGTGCCTGGGAGTAGAGGTTTACCTGGGAGTGATGGGAGTTGTACCTGGGAGTGTCGGGAGGCGGACCGGGAGTGTCAGAGGTGTACCTGGGGAGTATCAGAGGGTATACCTGGGAGTGTCAGAGGTGTACCTGGGAATGTCAGAGGTGTGCCAGGGGTGTCACTGGTACCTGGGAGTCTCAAGGTGTACCTGGGGTATCGGAGTTGTACCTGGAATATCAGGTGTACCTGGGAATATCGGAGGTGTACCAGGGAGTGTAGAGGTGTACCAGGAAGTCTCAAGGTGAACCAGGGAGTGTCAGAGGAACCTGGGAGTGTCAAAGGTGTGCCTGGGAGTATCGGAGGTGTACCTAGGCGTATCGGAGGTGTGGCTGGGAGTGTCAGAGGTGAACCTGGGAGTGTCGAGATGTGCCTGGGAGTGTCAGAGGTGTATCTGGGAGTGTCGGACGTGTGCCTGGGAGTGTCAGGAGGTGTGCCAGGGAATGTCAGTGGGTACTTGGGAGTGTCAGGGTGTTCCTGGGAGTGTCAGAGGTGTACCTTGGAGTGTCAGAGGTGTGCCTGGGGTGTCAGAGGTGTGCCTGGGAGTGTCAGGTGTGCCTGGGAATGTGTTAGGTGTGCCTGGGAGTGTCGGAGGTGTGCCTGGGGTGTCGGAGGTGTCCTGGCAGTGTCAGCGGTGTGCCTGGGAGTGTCAGAGGTGTACCAGGAATGTCAGTGAAGTACCTGGGGGTATCAGAGGTGTGGAGTGTCACAGGTGTGCCTGGGAGTGTCAGATGTATGCCTGGGAATGTCAGAGGTATACCAGGGAGTATCATTGAAGTACCTGAATTCTCAAGGTGTACCTGGGAGTATCAGTGTACCTGAATTTCAGGTGTACCTGGGAATATCGGAGGTTGTACCTGGGAGTGTCATATTGTGCCTGGGAGTCTCCGATGTGAACCAGGCAGTGTCAGAAGAGTACCTAGGAGTGTCAGAGGTGTGACTGGGAGTATCGGAGGTGTCCCTGGGAGTATCGGAGGTGTGCCTGGGAGTGTCAAAAGTGTGCCTGGGGTATCAGGGTGGTACCTGGGAGTGTCAGAGGTGTACCTGGGGTGTCAGCGGTGTAACTGGGAGTGTCGGAGGTGTGACAAGGAATGTCAGAGGTGTACCAGGGAGTGTCAATGGGTACCTGGGAGTCTCAAGGTGTGCCTTGGGTATCGGAGGTGTACCTGGGGTGTCACAGGGTACCTGGGATTGTCAGAGGTGTGCCTGGCAGTGTCAGAGGGTGTAACTGGGGTGTGAGAGGTGTACCAGGGGTGTCAGAGAATACCTAGGAGTAAAGGAGGTTTACCTGGAAGTCTCGAGGTTGTACCTGGGAGTGTCAAAGGTGACCTGGGAGTATGGTGGCCTTACAGGAGTATCGGAGGTGTACCTGGGAGTGTCAGAGGTGTATCTGGGGGTGTCGGACGTGTACATGGGAGTGTCAGAGGTGTGCCAGGGAATGTCAGTGGAGTACCTGGGAGTGTCAGGGGCGTGCCTGGGAGGTGTCAGAGGTGTGCCTGGGAGTGTCAGAGGTGCACCTAGTGTCTGAGGTGTGCCTGGGAGTGTCTGATGTGTAACTGGCAGTATAAGGTAAGGTAAGGTAAAGTTACATTGTATAAAGCTTGGGCTAGGTTAGGTTAGGTTATATAAAGCTTGGGTCTTTATTTTTATCTTTTTACCCATTTTGAATGACAGGCGATATGAATTATTTTATAGCCAAAGGTTTTGTGAAACTACTACATAGTTCTCATGGTTCAGTGTCCCGTGTGAGTCATAGATGTTGACTGAAATATCCTGTTGATGATTTTTATTCTTTTTAGAGCATAAGTTTGAAATATTGTATATGTAAACTTAAATTATTTAGCACATGTAGTGATGAGATAGCTGGTGCCTAAACCCTTATTTGCTAACTGGAAATTTAAAATCTTGATAAAAGTGGATAAATTAACAATGTAGTTTTGTGTGTGTGTGTAAAGGTTCGTTTATTATCATAATCTCAGGTGTTCACTAAACCATTTACTTTCCTTCACATGTTCTAATACTCTCTGACCTCACCTCTTTCAAACAATAAAGTTGGTCGGAAACACTCGTATCAGATAAAGATAAATGTTTTCTTTTAACTCGTCTGAAATATTTTGAAAACAACGTATGGTTTCTCTGTCAACAGCAGGACAGGTGTGTTACCCACGGCGATGAGCTCAAGTACTGGTGCAGGGACTGTGAGGCCTCCCTGTGTAGTCTTTGTCTCTACACCGACCACCCTCAAGGCCACCATGTGCTCCTGGCCAAGACCTTCCTCGAGAAGAAGAAACTGTCACTCAAGGAAGAAACTTTATCTTTCAATAATTCACTGAAAGAAATGATGAATGAAGTAAACAGCAACTTTAAAAAGTGCTTCCAGAAGATGAAAATACTGAGTCAGTTACAGGCGGATGTGGTCGGCCTCATCACTGATCTACAGAAGGCTTGTAGCATCAAACCCATCCTCCTGTTAGAGGAAAAATTAAAAGGTCTTCAGAACAAGGGATTGGGTCCACTCTCACACGATGGCACAGAAATTCTCGGTGCTGTAGGAGGAGCTGCACCTGTTTGTGATGGAGCTGCAGAAGTGATCCAGGCCGGTGCAACCCTTGACCAGCGGGTGACAAAGCCTGGCAGCGTCAAAAATGGTGACAGAGGCCGCGCCAGGCTGGACTGTCGTGATGGGAGGCTTGTGGTCCATTCCCTCACTCACCGAGCCGACCATCGACTCTTCTTACAGGTAATTATGAACGATTAGTTCTTTAGTGTCCAACCTTTACACTGTACATAATACTATTTACTCACGGAACTGACAACATCGTAACAGTTACATATAATGTCTCTCATGTCTTGTGCCAGCCTTAGTGCAGTTATCTACTCGATTATCATTAAACTTTAGACATATCTAGTTTCCGCCACATCCTCTCGCTCTCCTCGCCCCAACTCCTAGTACTCCGAGCAGCCTTACTGACAGTTACATCAACAGCTAACATGACCAAACTACTGATCCTTAATGATTTGCCCTCGTAAGTTAAAGTTACTCACAGTTTAAAATCACGAATGTAAATATTTATCAGGTGACTCTACGCCCTCAGAAACTTGCCAGTCATATAGAATGTTCAGTAACACTAATACTGTATTAAGTTCACCTGTTAAATAATATTTCTCTCTTAATATAATATAACACTACAGTAATAGTTATAATGG
>NW_024727191.1:0-14236 GCF_018991925.1 Homarus americanus
GTGTCAATAACAGAGTATGCGGCCAGGTGTATTGCCTCACACTGCTGTACTCACACAAGTGTTAATAAGTCATCCAGTATGTATTGTATGTATATATCCAGAGAACTCGTATAATTCCAGTCCATTATAGATAGATGATAAGAATGAAAGTCTTAATTATAGACAAAATAAATCCACTGAGTAATACTGGGGTAAGTGTTGTTAGTGTTATTATAGAGAGAATTATAGTAAATATTGAAAGTGTATAGAGAGAGGTGTAGTGAGGGTTCTGAAAGGGTAGGGGGTGGATGAAAGGGTAGAGGGTGGATGAAAGGGTACAGGATGGATGAAAGGGTAGAAGATGGATGAAAGGGTAGAGGATGGATGAAAGGGTAGAGGATGGATGAAAGGGTAGAGGGTGGATGAAAGGGTAGAGGATGGATGAAAGGGTAGAGGGTGGATGAAATGGTAGAGGATGGATGAAATGGTAGAGGATGGATGAAAAGGTAGAGGATGGATGAAAGGGTAGAGGATGGATGATAAGGTAGAGGATGGATGAAAGGGTAGAGGGTGGATGAAAGGGTAGAGGATGGATGATAAGGTAGAGGATGAATGAAAGGGTAGAGGGTGGATGAAAGGGTAGAGGATGGATGAAAGCTCGAGGTCACTGCCATAGTCAGACTCACTCATCGATCTAGGTGCTGGACATAACTTTTGGGTAATAATCATATTTTCTTTTACTATATTGAATATGATAATGACACACACACACACATATATATATATATATATATATATATATATATATATATATATATATATATCTTGATAAAATCACACAGGAAAATGGAAACAACGGAGTACCTTAGCTTTCGTCTTTATTCAAGACATCTTCAGAGGCAACTAGATTACATGGACAGAGAGAGGCTTAAATATACAGGGTGAGGTCATAATGATGACATCCACTAATCCCCACACCAACACAACCGTAGAGGAGCTTAAGAGGAGGGTGGTGACGTGACTAAACAGGTCAGGTCAGA
Organism: Homarus americanus; assembly: GCF_018991925.1. NCBI lineage: Eukaryota > Metazoa > Arthropoda > Malacostraca > Decapoda > Nephropidae > Homarus > Homarus americanus. Next base: position 1,020 of record NW_024727191.1, read on the forward strand.
AAAAAGGGACCCACAAAATAACTGTCATACATCAAGATCAAAGGTTTTCAAAGCAGTTTTAACCTTGGGCCACTGACAAATAAATTTATGTAACATATTATCAGTTTTGAACTGACCATCACTAAGGTTTATTGATTTAATTCCTTAATCAAACTAGCTTCAACCAGAAGTCTTTCTGTGACACAAGATGATTTGAATACTTCTAAGCTTTTTTCCCAAGCAATGGGGTGATTATTATTCCTAACATGAACGAACAAGGCACTGCTTTCAGATGCAGTTCTGATATTATACTTATGTTGTTTGATTCTGAGCTGCAGTGTTTTTCCTGTCTGACCTACATAATTACAATTACATTTGCTACATGGAATACAATAAACACTTCCATTTACATTCAAACTTGGGCTATTCCTTTCATTCCTCTCAAACCAGACAAGTTCCTACACTTAAGAATATTTTGACTCTGCCCTATCGTGATGAATTTGTCCCGTTAGTTCGGTCCCTCAAGCTTCTAAATATTAATGTTGTTTTCAAGTATGACTCAACCATTACCAATATGTTAATAAGGAATAGCCCAAGTTTGAATGTAAATGGAAGTGTTTATTGTATTCCATGTAGCCAATGTAATTGTAATTATGTAGGTCAGACAGGAAAAACACTGCAGCTCAGAATCAAACAACATAAGTATAATATCAGAACTGCATCTGAAAGCAGTGCCTTGTTCGTTCATGTTAGGAATAATAATCACCCCATTGCTTGGGAAAAAAGCTTAGAAGTATTCAAATCATCTTGTGTCACAGAAAGACTTCTGGTTGAAGCTAGTTTGATTAAGGAATTAAAATCAATAAACCTTAGTGATGGTCAGTTCAAAACTGATAATATGTTACATAAATTTATTTGTCAGTGGCCCAAGGTTAAAAATGCTTTGAAAACCTTTGATCTTGATGTATGATAGTTATTTTGTGGGTCCCTTTTTTCTGACCTGACCTGTCTAGTCACGTCACCACCCTTCTCTTAAGCTCCTCTACGGTTGTGTTGGTGTGGGGATTAGTGGATGTCATCATTATGACCTGACCTCATGTTTTTAGGTCACCCTGTATATTTATGCCTCTCTCTGTCCATGTAATCTAGTTGCCTCTGAAGATGTCTTGAATAAAGACGAAAGCTAAGGTACTCCGTTGTTTCCATTTTCCCGTGTGATTTTATCAAGATATATATATATATATATATATATATATATATATATATATATATATATATATATATATATATATATATATATATATATATATATATATATATATGTGTGTGTGTGTGTGTGTGTGTATGTTTGTTTGTTTATAATAACAGAGACCACGTTTAACAACAGTACAATATTTCCGACAAGATCAACATAACTTTTCAACAGTTAATATACCGATCTACCTAAGAGTGTCGAGTCCGGGGAATAACTTGCACTGGAGGCTGATACCTGTCACTCAAACCTAACCTAGCCTAACCTAGCCTAACCTAACCTAACCTAACCTGGTGATAAATTATTCTTTATCTCTTCAATAAAACATACAAACGTGTACATGACGGCCAAACAACTGTATGAATCTAGTTTGTGGACACTAAAAGTAATCTATAATTTGTCTTTTGTTTCTTAAGTATAATGTACGAATATTGTAATGTTCGTGTCAGCTGTTAGAGGCAGACGAGTCCCCCTTACTTAACCCGGGTATTTGGGAAACAGCAATTATCACTATTCTGATTGGTAAAATTAAACCTAAAAATACTACGATAATTAGCTAGAACAATGTGGACAAAGCTTAAATTGGGCGTTGTTAGTGATCCCTGCACGCTGATGGCAGAGGCAATGAAATTCAATCTTTACGGGAAGCTTTCGCTTTCCTGAGTAAAGAGAAAGCCAATTGGAAGAAGGTCAGTACTTCATGGATCTTGCAACATGACCCAGGCACCTAAGTTTGCTCTCGCTGGACACACAAGGTTCAAGAATATGTGACACTTGATATATTTCTTGAACCATTTGACGCCATCGTATTGTTGACCAAGTAAGTGAGAGATCATCAAAGGTTTTTTTCTTTAGCTCCAAAACTTCCTACAAGGTAAAGCTAAGACCACGACCAGCACACATCCTCTCAACTCCATTTTGTAAACATCACATTCTGAGACTAATGATTGAGACAGAAACAAATTACTGATGCGCTGTGTAAAAGCAAATGCTGGTGAGAAGGTCAAGTTAATAAAGAATGAATCAATATTACTTTTCTACACGACTAAAAAACAAATAATGCTATCCTTTCAATATTATTGATTTACACTATTTCCATACGTTTGTTTACCTATAAAATTATTTGTCTATCTGTCTGAAAATGTATAGTAGTGGTTTTAGAATATAAGCGTCAGAGGCCGTGGTATACAAGTAACCAAAAGTGATAACCTTCCTACAGTCTCTCTATTCCAACTGTGACTACATCACCACTCTCAGATGTAACCAATATTCTTCACATTAACTTTAACACACTCTACTTTCCTCCTTCATCACTTCTCCTCGACTGTCTGTCTCACTTTATTATCTAATCCTTCACTGTGTTGTGTTCCCTGGCTCTGTAGCTCGCCTGCCTCATGGTAAAGGGACCTGACCCTTATGGCAGCATACATAGAGAGACTCCAATCAACAGACGATCAAGTGAATAATCCCAGGAAAATATTAATACCAGTTGGCGATAGATGAGTTATTGCAGCTCTCTGTGGGGGAGGGGGGGTTGAGGTCAATGCCACAAGCAGACTCTCATCCATCGTCCCTGTTCACCTAGCAGCAAAGTAGGTACCTGCTGTAAATCGAAAGTTGCGAATTCGTATTCAGGGACAAGTTGTTGGAGCTTCCAATAACTTGGTTAGACATAAACCACTGACTTCAGGCTTCTACGCCCTTGACTCTTCAGGCTTCTACGCCCTTAACTCATGAGACATAAGGCAAGCATGCTTCCCTGTTGGGCGCTGTAAGCGCTTTTGCGCTTCACCTTAAAAATGGATGTGGGGAGGTGCAAAATAAAAAAATAAATAAAAAATCGATTTAAGTGTTGGACATATTTTTTTTTTGTCTTAATCAATATTTTTCAACACATGAACTTAAAAATAACATGTATATACAGGGTGCCCATAAATGATTACCCTAAAAACAGTGGTAGACCATTCTTTAATCAGGGTAATCACTTATGGACACCCTGTAAAAATGTATATATATGTCTCATGTAAATCCACAATGAAAACAGCCTTTTCATCTTCAGTCATTATGTCACCCTATTCTCCGTCTTACACAAACTCTGGTTATGCAGCCATCTAACCTGATCCCTCATTATATATTTATTCCAGTTCTCCTTTGTCAAGGAAGTGTTACGTGTCCATTCATGTGTTAAAGCCTTCCCTCCCCCCATCAACCACCGCGTCCCTGGCTTATACTTACACTCCCAGAAGCTCACATTATTTTGTCTCTTTCATTCATTGCTCCACCAATCTCGATACTATCTTACACTTCTTTACATAAGCGTCAGATAGAATTATTTCCATAATGTTTAATGTTAAGCCGTTGGTCTTGCGGATTGATGCACAACTAAATGATGAGCAAGTATGAAGGTTTAGAAAATTTTACGTTGTTTTAAAATCTGGTAAAGAAAGATGTGAAAATTAAAGAACATTTTTTTTACAGTAATCGGTGAGCGGGAAGTTGTGACTGTGTCTTGCAAGCTGTTCCCTCCCTCTGAGTTGGTGTTAGGAAGCTCTCCAGCCGTAAAACTTTGCCCCAACACGCCTGACGACAAACCGGGTCAACAGAGCTGTGCCCATCCCTAGGTCTCTGCTGCATTATCTTGGCTGCCTGTACAGAGGTACGGGTGAGCGTTTTACAAGAATCATTTGTACTGGTGATTCCGTTTTTCGTCACAGATAATATTATCCAACGTTTTCCTCAAGGCTTAGTGAACTAGTAAACACTTTTCACAAACAAAATGACTCGAGTCGGTACGAAATTTATCAAAACAATTATATTTCTTACACTTTGAATCTTGGAACAAATTGGTCGTTCAAACATGTGATTTTCTTTCAGTCTCATATTTTTAGGGAGAATGGTAGTCGGGCAGAGATGAGCAGAGATGAATTACAGGTGAACAATTACAGCGTACAGGGAGATCTGTAACAGGAGGGAGTTTCATGGTAGTGAGGTGTAGGAATAAATTATAAGAGGGGAGAGATATGTTTGTGTACTGTACATGGCGCTTCAATATTGGTGTCATGTAAGGCAGCGACGAAAAGAGTGACCGAGTTCAAATAGTCATTGTCATTTTAGAGGGATTTTGTGAGGGGCCTCGGTAAATGAGTCTATACCGTCCCCATGTGCACACAGGCAGAACATTGGCACTACCAAAAGTGAAAACACTGAAAGATAGACACGGAAGGGAGTGAGAGGCGACTTGTTAACATGAGTTTTGTCGAGGTGATCTGAGAGGGACTGATAAACTCCTCCCTTACTATGACAGCCACATAGGATGTTAGTAACTGAGACCAAGATCGAAATAAAGACAGGCAAACGAGACACAATATTACAATGGAGGGCATTAGGAACCTTGAGTACAGAGACAGGTTAAAGCATCTTAATTTGTACTCCCTCGAGAGACGTAGAGTGAGGGGCGATATGATAGAGGTGTATAAATGGAAGCCAGGGCTGAACAACGGAACATTACAAAGGTACTCAAACTATACAACCAGGAGCGAACTCGTAACAATGGTTTAAATAAGACAAATATAGATTTAGGCGCAAAATAGGTAAACATTGGTTTGGAAATAGAGTAGTGGACGAGTAGAACATTATTAGTAGAACATCATTAACTCGAATACGCTGGGTAGCTTCAAATATAGGTTGGATGGATATATGAGCAATAGGGGTTGGGTGTAAATGGGACTGCCCAGTATGGGTCAAAAGGCCCGCTGCAGTTTCCTCCATTCTTATGTTCTTATGTTCTTAAAGTTTTACAGGTTAAGGAACATTGTTGCTGGTCCTGTGATACTAATCTGACGAGAACAAGTTATTAAGGAAGGGTTGTCAAATGCCTTCGTCCCTTGTGTCATATTGTCTAATACAATATTGTAAAGATATTTTTGATCGAGTGTAAACATTCCTCCAAACTTTGTAACAAGGTTGACTGCCATCAATGGTGGACAGGCCTCCGCCATGCCAAGGTTAATATTGACATTAATTCCTTTAGATAAGATAGGGAGAAAATAATGTGTTGAAGATTTAGAGATAAATATAACTAAAGTGTTAAGGTATAAAGTATCTTGGCTCAACCAGATCTCTGCATGATGTATTTCTGACGTCATAGGTACTCACTGTTAGCTGAATGACTCGTCAGACCTTTGGCTCAGGTTAGCAACCATAACTCTGGCCAATGAAAGATATTGGTCATTATTGTACTCGTTTTAGATCTTGTTGTGATAAATCCACATACCAAAGTATATTGTAATTCATCGCTGTGTTTACCCTCTCGTGTTTATGACGCACGAACAGTGCCCCCCCCCCCTACCACCCATGATGGCGGGGACCACAGTGAACAACTTATACAGTGAATATCATACAGTGCCCCCACCACCCATGATGGTGGGGACCACAGTGAACAACTTATACAGTGAATATCATACAGTGCCCCCCCCCACCACCCATGATGGCAGGGACCACAGTGAACAACTTATACAGTCAATATCATACAGTGCCCCCCCACCACCCATGATGGCAGGGACCACAGTGAACAACTTATACAGTCAATATCATACAGTGCCCCCCCACCACCCATGATGGCAGGGACCACAGTAGTGCTTATACAGTGCCCCCCTCCCACCACCCATGATGGCAGGACCACAGTGAACAACTTATACAGTGAATATCATACAGTGACCCCCCACCTGCCCATGATGGCAGGGACCTGTGAACAACTATACAGTGAATATCATACAGTGCCCCCACCACCCATGATGGAGGGACCACAGTGAACAACTTATACAGTGAATATCATACAGTGCCCCCCACCACCACCACCACCCATGATGGCAGGGACCACAGTGAACAACATACAGTGTCCCCACCCACCCATGATGGCAGGAACCTGTGAACAACTTATACAGTGAATATCATACAGTGCCTCCCCCCCACCACCCATGATGGCCGGGACCACAGTGAACAACTTATACAGTGAATATCATACAGTGCCTCCCCCCCACCACCCATGATGGCCGGGACCACAGTGAACAACTTATACAGTGAATATTATACAGTGCCCCCCCCACCACCCATGTTGGCGGGGACCACAGTGAACAACTTATACAGTGAATTACCAAAATATAATGTTCCTAAATGGTGAATAACGATACTATTAATTAAAGGTAAACTTAACATACGGGTATTACTATTAAAGCAAGATGACCAATGGTTTGGTTATGTCAACACAAACACAACACACACTCCACCACCTAACAGATCTGGCTGTTGTGATCCACTCTTTACAAACACTTTAAATGTCCACCAAACATCACCAGTGTGTTAAGTTCATGACTATAACAGGAGAATAAACAGTAATTTTTAACGTGACACTTGCTGGAGGTTGTGTCATCTTCCTGAGGTCAAGGACTGGTGGGCGGTAATGAGGGGATGTGTCTGTAATGGTGGTAGTAGAGGCGGCGGTGGTGTCTTAATGTTAAGTGGTGTGTGTGTGTGTGTGTGTGTGTGTGTGTGTGTGTGTGTGTGTGTGTGCGTGTGTGTCACCACTAGACAACGCTACCTATGCATGAGGTCACCAGGTGCAGCAGTGCCACCTCCACTTCCTCCAAATTAGACAATATTAAACAGGTAAAAATGTTCCTCTAACATTTTCTTCAATTCTCGTATCTTAGAATCATTTTACACTCAGAAGATCAATACGGTTGGGTCGTAGTGGACAACAATCTTCTCACATACGATTCAAAGATGTATCGAACCCGAGTCACAGTAGTGAGAAGCAAGTGATACATCGCTATATCTTCGATACAAACAATGATGACTGAAAGTTATCCCCAGATTACAGAAGAGTACGTTGGGTTTTAGTAATAGCAACAACAACAGCTGCAGCAATGATGATGATGATGATGATGATAATAATAATAATAATAATAATGATGATGATAATGACAATAATAATAATATGTGTGTCATAATAAATAATCTTAAATATTACTACTACTACTGTGCTGCTACTGCTACTAATAATGTGTGTGTGTGTGTGTTGAAAAGACTGTCCTTTAATAATACATTAAAATCAAAATGCAATTCAGCACTGATTCAATTTTATTTAAAATAATATATATATATATATATATATATATATATATATATATATATATATATATATATATATATATATATATATATATATGTATAATCACACCTAAAGTGATTGCTTGCATATATATATATATATACGTATATATATATATGTATATGCTATATATATATATATATATATATATATATATATATATATATATATATATATATATATATATATATATATATATAGTGTACATATGTAAATAATAAAAGCATAAATAATACAAACAAAATAATTAATATTTTTATTATTATTTAACATCACATCAGAAGGGATGGCGACTGTTCAGCGCGTTTTGTTGTTCTTTGTCTTTTTCCCGGTGTAGATGTAGTCTCCCCAGGGCACGATCTCGTCCTTTTGCACATGGCAGAAGGTGGTATTTACTTTCTTCTTATTGTTTTGAGCTTTGGGTGTTTGAGCATTGGGTTTTTGAAACTTGGGTTTTTGAGCATTGTGTTTTTTAGCCTTGTGGTTTTTGGTGGTCTCCACCTTTTGAGTTCGGGGACCGGAGCCTTTCACCTTCTTCTCGGGGACGGTGACCTTCTTCTCCTGGCCCTTCCCCTGGCCCTTCACCTGGGCCTTTCCGCACTTTGGCACTTGGGTTACAGAGTGTTTCCCCATTTTGACATAATGACCCTAACAGCTCTCTTACTGAGGCCAATTCAAAATTTGACCATTCCATTCAGAAATAATTATAATGAGGTTGGAATTTAAGAATATAGTGATGATGGATGGTGTTGTAGTGATGATGGATGGTGTTGTAGTGATGATGGATGGTGTTGTAGTGATGATGGATGGTGTTATAGTGATGATGGATGGTGTTGTAGTGATGATGGTGGTATATGTAGTGATGATGGATAGTATTATATGTAGTGATGATGGATAGTGTTATATGTAGTGATGATGGATAGTATTATATGTAGTGATGATGGATTGTGTTATATGTAGTGATGACAGATGGTGTTATATGTAGTGATGATGGATGGTGATATATGTAGTGATGATGGATGGTGTTATATGAAGTGATGATGGAGTTATATGTAGTGATGATGGATGGTGTTATATGTAATGATGATGGATGGTGTTATATGTAGTGATGATGTATGGTGTTATATGTAGTGATGGATGGTGTTATATGAAGTGATGATGGATATTGTAATATGTAGTGATGAGGAATAGGGTTATATGTAGTGTTGATGGATGGTGTTATATGTAGTGATGATGGATGGTGTTATATGTAGTGATGATGGATGGTGTTATATGTAGTGATGATGGATGGTGTTACATGTAGTGGTGATGGATGGTGTTATATGTAGTGATGATGGATGGTGTTATATGTAGTGATGATGGATGGTGTTATATGTAGTGATGATGGATGGTGTTATATGTAGTGATGAAGGATGGTGGTTTTATATGTAGTCATGATGGATGTGGTGTTATATGTAATGACGATGGATGGTGTTAGCATATGTAGTAATGATGGATAGTGTTATATGTAGTGTTGATGGATGGTGTTATATGTAGTATTGATGGATGGTGTTATATGTAGTGATGATGGATGGTGTTATTTGTAGTGATGATGGATTGATAATGTTATATGTAGTGATGATGGATGGTGGTGTTATATGTAGTGATGATGGATGGTGTTATATGTAGTGGTGATGGATGGTGTTATATGTAGTGATGATGTAGTGTTATATGTAGTGATGATGGTTGGTGTTATATGTAGTGATGATGGATGGTATTATAAGTAGTGATGATGGATGGTGTTATATGTAGTGATGATGGATGGTGTTATATGTAATTATGATGGATAGTGTTATATGTAGTGATGATGGATAGTATTATATGTAGTGATGATGGATAGTGTTATATGTAGTGATGATAGATGGTATTATATGTAGTGATGATGGATGGTGTTATATGTAGTGATGATGGATTTTGTTATATGTAGTGATGATGGATGGTGTTATAAGTAGTGATGATGGATGGTGTTATATGTAGAGATGATGGATAGTGTTATATGTAGTGATGATGGATGGTGTTATATGTAGTGGTGATGGAAGGTGTTATATGTAGTGATGATGGATGGTGTTACATGTAGTGATGATGGATGGTGTTATATGTAATGATGATGGATGGTGTTATATGTAGTGATGATGGATGGTGTTATATGTAGTGGTGATGGATGGTGTTATATGTAGTGATGATGGATAGTGTTATATGTAGTGATGATGGATAGTGTTATATGTAGTAATGATAGATAGTGTTATATGTAGTAATGATGGATAGTGTTATATGTAGTGTTGATGGATGGTGTTATATGTAGTGATGATGGATGGTGTTATATGTAGTGATGATGGATGGTGTTATTTGTAGTGATGATGGATGGATAATGTTATATGTAGTGATGATGGATAGTGTTATATGTAGTGATGATGGATAGTATTATATGTAGTGATGATGCATGGTGTTATATGTAGTGACGATGAATGGTGTTATATGTAGTGATGATGGATGGTGTTATATGCAGTGACGATGAATGGTGTTATATGTAGTGATGATGGATGGTGTTATATGTAGTGACGATGGATGGTGGTATATGTAGTGATGATGGATGGTGTTATATGCAGTGACGATGGATGGTGTTATATGTAGTGATGATGGATGGTGTTATATGTAGTGACGATGGATGATTGTTATATGTGGTGATGATGAATGGTATTATATGCTTAGTGATGATGGATGGTATTATATGCAGTGACGATAGATAATTATTTATATGTGATGATGGATGGTGTTATATGTGGTGACGATGGATGGTGGTATATGTTATCCTCCAAATAATATGAATTGTTTCCTTCTGTTTACGATGCAGCAGCACAAGGGTGTCTACAGCCTTCAGCCACCATAATAAACAGTGAAGACTTCGTGTCCCTTTCATACAACTGAGAGAAAACCTCACAGCCTCCCCAGCTGGTGAGTGAGGCAGCAGTGAGGTGAACGGCCGGCCACCCGTCCCACTAAGGTTATCAAAATAGATTTATCCCTGAATTTATTAGACCTGCATGTGAGGCGTTTTTATTTACTTTCACTGTGGACTTTCATCAATTCCCTGAGTGTTATTTTTTCGGATCACCTGAAGAATCTCCACCCAATGTTATTTCACCTAAAGATTAACCACCCTAACACTATTTGAGGGGGTGACGTTTGGTTAGGTTAGGGTCTGATTGGCGTTAGGGCGGTTAGTCTTTAGGTGAAATACGCTGCGGTGAAGATTCTTCAGCTGATCAGTTTTTTGTTCATTATATTTGTAAATTTCAGCTCTTTAGGAATATATTTGTGCACTGCACCTTAAACTAACCTGATTTTCACCTGACCTTGACTAATTTAGATCAAGTTTAGTTATGTTCAGATGACAAATGGTGTCTTGAATAAAAGAGTCAGGAAGCGAACACTGGGAAGTGATATTGTTGAGGCGGGCGTCATCTGCCGTACAGTATTGTGTACAGAACAACTAATGAAAACCTTAGACGTAATATCCTGAATTACTTATGATTTAAACAACTATAATTTCATGTTGTAATACTTAATATACCAAGTAACACTAACTAGATGTTCATCAATATGTCATTACTTTCCGAGATTAAATTATGTGGCCAATTGTCGAAATATAAATTCCATAATATATCGTCTATGAGCTCCGGTGTTGTGTCTTACTTTTGGACGACTGTAAATTAAAATAATAATTAATAAAAATATAACTTTAGTAGTTTGTAATTTTCGGTAAAATAAATGACCTTCATTATAGCCACCAGCACCATCATGTTATTTTAATATATCTTTAACTTTCCCCCAATAAACTTTACTCTTCTGTGTGGACATTTTCCCAATACTTCCATTATAGCATCGATGGATTATCTTGCCTCAACTCCTCCCCCACCAAGAGGTTTTAATAGTCTTTATGGTACAGCGTCCCGTAGTGAAGGGGTTAGTAGAGATAGCGAAAATAATACCTTAAAGCCACATTTTTATTCTAAATTATTCTAAAATTATGTGAAAAAATTTACTCTTCAAAATTCATATAATTATCACAAAAACATCATAACAACAACGACCACTGCAGCCCCGCCCCGTGTCTTCAGGTGTACACAAAGAGAACTGTAGCGCATAGATCAAGACAGGAAGAAAGAAACAACAAGTGTTAGAAAGGTTCATATTGGAGGTTATAGACCCTGACAGTTGAAGCACCACAACAACAATACATCACCATAATACACTGCTTTAAACTGTGAAGGTACAGTTGTTCCTGGTGTGATGAACATATATTCTCAAGACTAAGACCAGGTGGGCGACGCGTTCCAATACTATCTGTTGGTTTGAACATTTGTCTTTCATAATATATGATAGTCTTTAGCGGTAAAGTTTAAACCTTCAGCGAAATATTTTTTGCTAAATGCGAACGAAATTTCGAATAAATAGGACAATTTATATATGCAAATGTCAATTGTTTCACCCAAGAGAATGTTAGTAAATAAGTTAAATACACCAAAAGACGCCACAGTTCATGAGGACATAAGAGTTGGAAATATTCTTTGACAAATTGAAGGAGTTTTTCACGGCAGAGAGACTCAAGGCCAAGAGACACAGTAGGTGCCAGTCTGGACACATTGTCGACCTGAGAATGATAGAAGTTGTGGAGTTTTAAGTGAGTCAAAACAATGTCAACAAAATAATAACAATAACCTTACATACAGAACATCTTGGAGTATATTAATCAGTCATTTAAGTCATTATCTTGTAATGTTTCCTTAATGGTAACTCGGTCTTAATGACTCTTGAGTCAGTGTTCCACCCAAGATTATGACAATTATAATAACTATATTTTTTCACATTACTATTTATAGGAAGATATATTTGAATAATTTTAAAATTCAGATCAATATTTTCATAATTATCTTCTTGAGAGTTGCCTAAATGGCTGGTGGTGGATGCTGTTAAGGCTGTGATCACTGGACCTGGCTTCCTTTACTTCCTCATTATGGGTAAAGTTTTATTCTCCGCCATAACTGCAGGTGTAGGAGGCAGCTTTCTGCACAAATATCAACACTGAGTTCCTGAAGACCGCCGCATTGTGCAGGATTTCTCTCACTTGATAGAGATGAAAGTAAGTTCCTTGTTTATCTTGATTTGTTTATTGATTAATTTGTTCCTTTTTATCGTGTTATATATTATAATGATGATGATGGTATTTAATAATGATGATGATGATTAATAATGCTGATGGTGACTGAGAATGATTGTGATGATGATGATGATGACTGGAGGTTGACGATTAAATTATTTTATGCCTCACGAATTATCGTCGACATATACAGGTTTGTTAACACATGACCAGGTATACCTACGTGATATACCGCTGCTCACTAATTAGTATATGAGGCGGCGGAAACATACACTATAATAAACTTATATCACAATAAATATAAATATGTACAGGTGATATTTGTGCAGGTGTATTAGGGCTTAATTACCTAGAATTCAAAACTCAAAAAGCAGACAAAAAGTTTAAAAAAATTACTATGTACATACTTTTCAAAACAAACAAAAGGTTAATTGCAATATTCAGACACTCACCAATCGGACCCATTTTAGCATCAAAAAACAAAATACCTGCAGCGTTCTCGTCCTGCAGTCAATGTTGTTTATAGCATTTTTTTTAAACTAACTAATAATGTTGAAAATAAAGTTTTACATGTCCAGGAGCGGTAATATAGTGTGTGTGTGTGTGTGTGTGTGTGTGTG
>NW_024727192.1:0-18297 GCF_018991925.1 Homarus americanus
CGTGTCTGGTGTTCAACACCTCACCTTACATGATCTACGCGTGCAAACATTAATCTGTATGTTCACTGTGTGCTCCTTCACCTATCTCTAATGAGGGCTTTTGTTAAACCACCAATGTATGTACTAAGTCATTTGTGTCCAATGTATACTTTCGAAAAGTCCTTGTTTGGGGAAGGTAGGAGAGAGTGGTTGTCATTATTGTCCAAGCCACATTATTTATTTCTATATATAAGTAATGTAGGCTGGTTTTTAAATACCTCAATCTCCTAACGGTGCCGTTTGTATATTAAGAAATACCGAAGCCATACAGTACAACACCAGCGAATATGAAGTATCACTGTAACCGGCAACTGTTACTCACTCATACCTACATACATATATAGAGTCTTTACAGAATGATAGCAGACACGGGGAAGACGAACAACAAGAGGAGAAGAGTTAGAAGAAAATCAACTTCAAGCTAAGAAGAAGAATACCAAGACATTTCCTCCAAACAAGAAAACAACACACACACAATCAAGCCGACCAAACACTGAGAAAACATGGCGGAACCCAACATGCACCGGACGCTTGACCTGACTCTATCCTGCCGCATCCAGGCGAGTTGCTGCTTAAAGTCCCTCACGCAAGCGCTGTTTAGCCACTGCACCTATTCTCTCCTCCTAAAATTCACTTCAATCCCCCCTGCCACTAGCATGTTATGTATGTATGTATGTATGTATGCATGAATGATAACTGCAACTTTGCGTATTAAAACTCATTACTCTTACCGAAGTAATATAGTGCGTGGTTATGTTATGTCATGTTAGGATAGATTATAAACTACATTGGGTTACATTTCGTGAGGTTCGGTGACGCTACAGGAAGTTAGGTGAGGTACCTGGAGGTTAGGTGAATGTTGACTGACTGACTGACTGACTGACAATTACTAGGAAGTGGTTCCAACACGTTCACGCACAACCTATACTCATACCACAAGTCCAGAATTAGAGAGGATCATGTTATTGGATATATTTTCAACGATTTACTCAGTGTCTAACCAACTCTTTAGCGATTTAAATGTGGACCTAAAATTAGGTCCGTATATTTGTTTGTCGTGGTGGTGGTGGTGGTGGTGTGCGCCCGTCCATCAGGTTGATTAACCACCAAAACCATAAAGGGTGCGGCCCTGCCGTTTCAGGGCATACACCACATCCATGGCGGTGACGGTCTTCCTTTGTGCGTGCTCGGTGTAGGTGACGGCGTCACGGATGACGTTCTCCAGAAACACCTTGAGGACGCCGCGGGTCTCCTCGTAGATGAGGCCGGATATACGTTTAACACCTCCACGCCGAGCTAGACGACGAATGGCGGGCTTGGTGATACCCTGGATGTTGTCACGAAGCACCTTACGATGACGCTTGGCGCCACCCTTTCCAAGTCCCTTGCCTCCTTTGCCTCGTCCAGTCATGTTGTTGTGGTTGCTACTACAGGTGGTCCTGGTGTGGCTTCGCCCACGGTTTTGTGGGAGTAGGTGGCGTGCTGTGGACGCAGCGGTAGTATCGTTCATCCAAGGCCGTCCCTCCCTCTTGGAGGTGGGGCGTAGCTTGCGGATGACGCATGCGGCACTCGTGGCCAATGAGGTGGCCACTGAGGTGGAGAATGTCTGTATATAAGCCCGCCCGCCTGCCAGGCCGCCCGTATTTACTATTTCGTCGTCGAGATGGCTCGTACTAAACAGACTGCCCGCAAGTCCACTGGAGGCAAGGCTCCACGGAAGCAGCTTGCCACCAAGGCAGCTCGCAAGTCCGCCCCAGCCACCGGTGGTGTCAAGAAGCCCCATCGTTACAGGCCCGGAACCGTCGCCCTTCGTGAGATCCGTCGTTACCAGAAGAGCACAGAGCTACTCATCAGGAAGCTGCCCTTCCAGCGCCTGGTGCGTGAGATCGCCCAGGATTTCAAGACTGACCTGCGCTTCCAGTCGTCTGCCGTCATGGCTCTGCAGGAAGCCTCTGGGGCTTACCTGGTGGGTCTTTTCGAGGACACCAACCTGTGTGCCATTCACGCCAAGCGCGTTACCATCATGCCCAAGGACATCCAGCTGGCCCGGCGCATCCGCGGAGAGCGTGCTTAAGTCCTCTTCCTTGGGAAAAAGAAAAAGCACAACAAAACCTACCAGACATCTATAACTCGGCCCTTCTCAGGGCCAAAGAACTGTTCTGAAGATAATTGTCATGACAATCGAAATGGTTGGTGGTAGGAGAGCGTTAATTTCGGTTACCCAAATCGCCTAACGGTAAGTTGGTAACATTCGTGCAGGCACGAATGTATAGTAGGTCATCAATTCGGGAGGTGGGTAGGTGCAACAAACAAGAGCTAGTAACAAATAAATATATAAAGAATAAGTAAGTAAATAAATAAATAAAATAAAAGAAAATACAATAAAATACAATAAAATAAAATAAATTGTTTACATGAAATAGGCGTGCTGCAAACATGAAATGAAGCCCAAACACACTCCATGTATGTCACTTTGCAGTGGGTGTAAAAGTACTCCACGCAGAATTTATTTATTTATTTATTATGTTTCGATTTAGTCCGGTTTCTACGCCAATAGAGAATGCAGATTATTATAATTTTTTTTATTTATTTCCCTCTCAATATATCACTGTCGGTAACTGTCTCTTTAACATGTAACTGTGGCTCCGATGGAGCCGATTAAGTTGTAGTAGTGGGATGGCGTGTTTGTTGTGCACAAGTAACCTCTTACTTGGAAGAGGTGTACTTGGTGACAGCCTTGGTGCCCTCAGACACGGCATGCTTGGCCAGTTCACCGGGCAGCAAGAGTCGGACAGCTGTCTGGATTTCCCGACTTGTAATGGTGGAGCGTTTGTTGTAGTGCGCGAGGCGGGAAGCCTCGGCAGCGATGCCTGAAGATGTCAGTCTACGAAAAGAGTCTATGATGGCATGGCCGAGTAGACCCTGTGTCGGGGGCACTGTTTCAGCACCAGGTGATGTATATGCCAGAAGCCTTCCTCCTGTTTTCTTCTTGTCCACTTGGCAATGGCCTCTGGGCCTTCCAGCCCTTGGCAGCCCTTCCGGGAAGTTTTGAGGTGCGCGCAGTTACTCGTAAGTGAAAGCGCAGAGAACGGAAAACTGGGCCCGACTAACTTTTTCCTATATACCATGGCCGCCAGGGATCAGACTGGCTGCAGCTACGGCTCTCTTACATTGGTTGGGTCCGCGAGACGGCCACCGGGCCTGATCCTGAGCTTGGTATAAAAGACCAAGGTGGCGGGCGGAAATTTAACTCCTATCACGAAAAGCAGCAGCAGCAACATGTCAGGACGCGGCAAGGGAGGCAAGGTGAAGGGCAAGTCAAAGTCCCGTTCTAGCAGGGCCGGACTCCAGTTCCCCGTGGGTAGGATCCACCGTCTCTTGCGTAAAGGCAACTATGCTGAGCGTGTTGGTGCAGGTGCCCCTGTGTACCTTGCAGCCGTCATGGAGTACCTGGCAGCAGAAGTGCTCGAGCTGGCCGGTAACGCCGCCCGCGACAACAAGAAGACCCGCATTATCCCGCGTCATCTTCAGCTTGCCATTCGCAATGACGAGGAGCTGAACAAGCTCCTGTCTGGAGTCACCATTGCCCAAGGGGGTGTCCTTCCTAACATCCAAGCTGTGCTCCTCCCCAAGAAGACAGAGAAGAAATAAGAACCCAAGGTTCGTTCACACAAGACAACCTAACCAAACAGGCTCCTTTCGGAGCCACAGGATATCACTTAAAGAGAGAAATATACGACATCAACGTTTTGCAGGATAACACTCTATTTTACGTCTAATTAGCATAGTAATGTGCAAATTGAGTGAAATTGTTTTTGAATGGTGTAGATGTGAAGGGGTACTGTGGGGGCCTGGGGTGGGGGACTTAAACGGGACTTAGAAGGGCGCAAGAAGCAGCAGCAGCAGCAAGGGATGAGACCTTATTTTCAGTCTGGTTCATACACAAAGAAATACATCAGATTCATTGACAGTACAGTACACATTTACCAGTGTGGGCTAGCCAATTTGGGATAAAGAGCAAGAATGTAATGTCCTCAATGAAGTAATGACATAGTTCAAGATACAATAAGTGAGGTGGCCTGAAGTCTTTGACAGTGTCCATTCAATAATATAGTAGTGCTTTAAAGGTGTATCACCAAGTTTACATGCTGAGTGTTCCGGTATGGGTACAGCGTTACTAACTAGCCAGATGTGTCTGTATCCTAACCTAATTCTGGCCACGACTACATCACACAGGCAAGTTGTTTGGACACTCTTCCTAGCCCCCTTGGTCCCTGTTCACCTACCTACTGTAGCAGTAAGTAGGTACCTGTTGTAAATCGAAACGTTGCCAATTTGTATTCAGGGAAAGTTGTTGGAGCTTCTAAACTTGAACTGACACAATCCGAGGAGTGGTGACCCGAGGATCACAGACACTATCTCTCCCACTACAAATCCCTTCCTAACCTCCTGCTCCTTCCTCTGTCCTCCCAAAATTGAACCATGCTATCGCAAAGGTAATAATACAGGTAGAGACAACAACATATTTTCCTATTGTCTTATTATATATTAATAACAGAAACGCTGCTGCCGCCATCCCGGAGGCTATACATTGTCTCACTGTTCATTCCCTCCACAATTCTTCCTCTTACTTCTTCTTCTTCTTCTTCCATCAATACTTTATTAACGGTGTATGTAAGTTTCACCATGTTTTGCACTCCAGCGGTAGAGCAAAGTATATTTTGTTAGCAATAAACCAAAAGCATATTTTATGGCCTAATCATCACTACATAGAACACCACCCATAAAGCATGATACTAGTAGACCACAAACTGCTATAAACACCCAAAGCATATTTTATTGCCTAATCATCACTACATAGAACACCACTCATAAAGCATGATACTATTAGACCACAAACTGCTATAAACCCCAATAATATACTATACTAGTGACTATAATTGTGTTACCCAATATTATACGAAATAATACTATAAAACATAATAATAAACACACTAATAGTGTATATTAGTTGAATGCACAATCTGATGAGAAGTCAAAAAAAAAAAAAACAACATAACAATAACCTAGAAAGAGTGTAGAGTATTTTTGTGCAAACTATTATACTAGTAGATGGTCTAAGATAACTGTATGTGAAGGAAAAGGTGTGCTCTCCACTCAAACTTTCTTTTTATGAAATCTCCTACTCCCCAGCTGAGCGGTACGCCCAAAGGGAAACAAAACGTGGCACATAACACGCCGCCCGCCAGCTCTGGCTCGGTGAATAGGAATCAGTAATCGGGCGGAGTATAAACAACACCGCCGCCAATGTGCTCCTCCCATCTCTGAGGAAATCTGGCGGGCAACTTAGTATTATATTAGCATGTAATAATAATAACAATAATAATAATAATAATAATACTACTACTAATAATAATACTAATAATATTAATAATAATAATATTAATAATAATAACATGCAATTTCATTTTATAACACATACTAACAAAATAGTGTATAGCCTACTATACTTAACTATAATAGGTTAGGTTGCGTAGGAGGATCTAAAAGTACAGTAGTATATACACACACACACACACACACACAAACACACACACTTCCTTTACTATATGCCAGACGCTCCCCCGGCTTGACACAACCACTCTCCCTGCTTACCTACCAGCCCCCCTTCCCACTGACTTAGTAGAAGAATTTGAAGTAGCAAAACGCCTGGACAAACTAAAATTAAACGCTCTACCACCCCCATTGACTTACCAATGAAACTCTTCAAGGAGTTCTCCCCGGAGCTTGCTAAACCCCTATGCTCCATCATCAATGCTTCTCTCAGTCAAGCCAGATGCCCAGCTGACTGGAAGACCTCTTATGTATCACCAGTGCCCAAGTCAACCAACCCACAATCCTTAAATCAGCTACGACCTATTGCAATCACCCCAATACCCAGCCTAATCTGTGAAAGTTTTGTGTTCGACTGGCTGGGCTTTTGCTGATATTGCAGGAGTCGTAGTAGACCCTCAGCAATTTGGCAACCTGAAAACTTCCTCCACCACTGACTGACTGACTGACTGTCTTGTCAGCTTTCTCGATTACATATACCGCCATCTCGAGAAACGAAAAACGTCTGTAGCTGTCGCCTTCATTGATTTCACTAAAGCGTTCGACCTAGTCGACCACAATATAATCATCAACTAAGCTATTGACCTCGGGCTTCGGAGAAGTCTTATTATACCAGGGCTTACAGACTTCCTCAGTGACCGACGCCAAGCTGTACGCTTCCGAGGGGCTGGCTGTCTCCACCTTTCAGTCACTCACCTGTGGCGTCCCCCAAGGCACCAAGATGGGACCCCTCTGCTTCCTTATGCTCATCAATGATGCCCTAAGAGAAACCCCTGCTCGCTGGAAATATGTCGACGACTCCACCATTGGGATCAGCGTCAACAATTCTGCTCCAAACTATACCGCCCTTCATGATTTATTGAACAGTCTCCAAAACTGGGCCACCAACAACCATGGTTATGCACATCAACCTCTCCTCCGACATTGTCCCACCTCCTTCCATTACTCTAGGTCCGAACACACTCCAGGTTTTAGATTCCACGAAGCTCCTCGGCGTCACCATAGACAACAAACTAAATTAGAAACCACACGTCAGTGAAGTTATCAAATCCTCCAGTTTCCGTCTCCACCTCCTACTCCGACTCAAGTCCCTCGGTGTTCCTGCACACCAGCTCCTCAGTGTTTACACAACATTCATACTTCCCAAGCTCACATGGTCTTCCTCCCTAAATGCCACACAACGTAAACACCTAGAAAAAGTGCAAAAGAGGCCATGCAAGATTATTCTCTACCCTTCCTACTCCACATATCAAGAAGCGCTCAACACACTGACCGACCCTTGAGACTCTCACTGACCATCACCACGACCTCATCTGCAAATTTGGTAAGAAGCTTCTACACCATCCCCGACACCGGCTCCTACTACCACCTGAGATCCCTAGTCCGAGAATTGCTCTTCGACACCACAACCGCATCCAGCCCATACGTGCACGAACTGATCTCTATAAGAACAGCCCAGTCCCAACCATTGTAAAAATTATCGATAACTTGTAATAAATCAGTGTACTCACTCCCAGTAAACACGACTCCTTGCACTGTCACTATGTTGAAATGAACTGTAGTTTGAGCTTTTCCCCAGCTAGTTATTATATGTCTTATTTGTGTCACTCATGTTACTTGTATATTATTTGTAATTCGTAACCCATTCCCCAAATATGTCACTGTATATTTTCAGCCTTCTGGCTGCCAAGCACTTTCAATAAACCGTTAATTATTATTATTATTATTATTTATATGTTGGCCGATACCAACTCACTCCCCTGAACCCTCCTCCCCACCGGACTATCAGCAAGTTCTTGCCATAAGGTACTATCTCATTTGGCAAAGGAATGGAACCAGTGATGAATAGTGGTGAACAGTGCTTAACTCAGTGAAAAACAACTCGGCAGTTGAGTCTTACCCAAGCTAGCTAACCACCTTCACACAGTGAGGTCCCAGGTACCCAGTTATACTTCCCCTGAGACTCCACGATAGAGAGGCCTGGGACCACACCTCACCCACTTGAATGAGTGAGTCATGTCGACCACGTGGTGTCCCCAAGATGCTACGACACCACGTAGTGAATGTTTGGCTACAGCATCATCATGTGAAGTTCCTCATAACACCATCTGTGAGGTAACTGCTACATCATCAGGCCCCTCATAACGCCATCTGTGAGGGAGTTACTACACCACGTGTCTGGTGTTCAACACCTCACCTTACATGATCTACGCGTGCAAACATTAATCTGTATGTTCACTGTGTGCTCCTTCACCTATCTCTAATGAGGGCTTTTGTTAAACCACCAATGTATGTACTAAGTCATTTGTGTCCAATGTATACTTTCGAAAAGCCCTTGTTTGGGGAAGGTAAGAGAGAGTAGTCGTCATTATTGTCCAAGCCACATTATTTATTTCTATATATAAGTAATGTAGGCTGGTTTTTAAATACCTCAATCCCCTAACGGTGCCGTTTGTATATTAAGAAATACCGAAGCCATACAGTACAACACCAGCGAATATGAAGTATCACTGTAACCGGCAACTGTTACTCACTCATACCTACATACATATATAGAGTCTTTACAGAATGATAGCAGACACGAGGAAGACGAACAACAAGAGGAGGAGAGTTAGAAGAAAATCAACTTCAAGCTAAGAAGAAGAATACCAAGACATTTCCTCCAAACAACAAAACAACACACACAATCAAGCCGACCAAACACTGAGAAACCATGGCGGAACCCAACATGCACCGGACGCTTGACCTGACTCTATCCTGCCGCATCCAGGCGAGTTGCTGCTTAAAGTCCCTCACGCAAGCGCTGTTTAGCCACTGCACCTATTCTCTCCTCCTAAAATTCACTTCAATCCCCCCTGCCACTAGCATGTTATGTATGTATGTATGTATGTATGCATGAATGATAACTGCAACTTTGCGTATTAAAACTCATTACTCTTACCGAAGTAATATAGTGCGTGGTTATGTTATGTCATGTTAGGATAGATTATAAACTACATTGGGTTACATTTCGTGAGGTTCGGTGACGCTACAGGAAGTTAGGTGAGGTACCTGGAGGTTAGGTGAATGTTGACTGACTGACTGACTGACTGCCTGCCAATTACTAGGAAGTGGTTCCAACACGTTCACGCACAACCTATACTCATACCACAAGTCCAGAATTAGAGAGGATCATGTTATTGGATATATTTTCAACGATTTACTCAGTGTCTAACCAACTCTTTAGCGATTTAAATGTGGACCTAAAAGTAGGTCCGTATATTTGTTTGTCGTGGTGGTGGTGGTGTGCGCCCGTCCATCAGGTTGATTAACCACCAAAACCATAAAGGGTGCGGCCTTGCCGTTTCAGGGCATACACCACATCCATGGCGGTGACGGTCTTCCTTTTTGCGTGCTCGGTGTAGGTGACGGCGTCACGGACGACGTTCTCCAGAAACACCTTGAGGACGCCGCGGGTCTCCTCGTAGATGAGGCCGGATATACGTTTAACACCTCCACGCCGAGCTAGACGACGAATGGCGGGCTTGGTGATACCCTGGATGTTGTCACGAAGCACCTTACGATGACGCTTGGCGCCACCCTTTCCAAGTCCCTTGCCGCCTTTGCCTCGTCCAGTCATGTTGTTGTGGTTGCTACTACAGGTGGTCCTGGTGTGGCTTCGCCGAATCGAATCGAAAAATGCTAGTGACAGGGGGGAAGGAGGTTCAGGAGAAGAATAAAGGGAGGATTGAAGTGAATTTTAGGAGGAGAGAACAGATGCAGTGGCTAAACACCGCTTGCGTGAGGGATTATAAGATGGGGGCAGCAGCAACAACCCGGCTGGACGCGGCAGGGAGGCGACAAGACAAGGCCAGGCTAGCGTCAGGTCAAGCGTCAGGTCAAGCGTCAGGTCAGGCGTCAGGTGCGTGTTGGGTTGGGCAATGGATGTTCAGTGCTTGGTCGGCTTGATTGTGTTTGGTTTCTTGTGTGGAGGGGATGTCTTGGTCTTCTTAGCTTGATGTCGATTTTCTTCTCTCTCTCCTTCTCTTCTTGCTCTCTTGAATTGTCCATTCGTTTGTGTTTGGGTCTTCTTGTTCGTCTTCCTCCTCGTATTTTAAGTCCTCATAGGTGTGGAAGAATTCAGAGAGGGAGAGGTTGACCACGTGGGCTTCAGCGCCACTGGCCGCGTGGGCTTCAGCACCACGGGCCACGTGGTGTTCTTGGTTCTGTGTGGTGGGCTGCTTCTGTTGAGTTTTCTTTTCTTGGTTTTTCTTTACTGCTGGTTTTTTCTTTTCTTGGGAGCGTACAGCAAGGAGGGCCTCTTTGTAGCTCAGTTTTTTCTCAAGACGAGCCTTGGCTACCCTGCATTCCTCCTTCCATCCATCCATCTTCGCCCACGGTTTGGTGGGAGTAGGTGGCGTGCTGTGGACGCAGCGGTAGTATCGTTCATCCAAGGCCGTCCCTCCCTCTTGGAGGTGGGGCGTAGCTTGCGGATGACGCATGCGGCACTCGTGGCCAATGAGGTGGCCACTGAGGTGGAGAATGTCAAAGTAACCCTCCTAGAACGGGAATTAACTGTTCACAACATCTACAAGAACCCAAGGGGCTCACTGGAGGTTACTCAATTATTTGCTTCGGCCGCCGACCACGCCACACTCATAGGAGGGGATTTCAACGCACATCATCCCTTCCTAAGCTCGGCAAGCCCCACAAATGAAGACGGCCTACACCTATACACCACCTTTCAAGATACACCCGAGATCTGCCTCCTGAACACCGGAGAGCCCACCCACACTAGGGGAGGAAGGCTAGATCTGACCTTCGTCTCCAGTGCACTACAGCCTTCGGCCTCCTGGCAGATACACCCCACGCTGACCAGTGACCACTTCGCCACCCTAACAACGCTCAAGGTGAACAAACTCCCCACTCCACCCCCCCCGAGATGGAGATACAACACTCAAAAGGCAGACTGGGGACTCTTCAAGAAACACCTGGCTAAGTGGCGCGAAAAAACACAGCCGGCCGGCGCAGCACCCGCGGATGAGACAACCCTCCACCACCAATTGGTCGAGGCGTTTCACCTAGCGGCAGAAGAGGCTATCCCAAAAACAAAACCCACATCAAGACAGTACAATGATTACTGGTACTACTGTCCCAGGGTGAAAGAACTCAACCACAGAGTGAACATGGCCCGAAGAAACTACAGGAGACATCCCACGGCAACAAACAGACATCTCCTGCAAGTCATAGTTAAGGATACCAGGGAAGAGAAGGAAGAAATAAAAAACGTAAGCTGGCTCAAGTGGTGCTCCGAACTGAACGAGCACACCTCCCTTGGCAAGATGTGGGCCCAGATCCGAAGGGCATCTGGGAAGGCAACACCACCACCACCAACTCATCCCAACCCAGAAGAGGAAGCCGAGAGACTTGCAAAACTGTTCTCTGACCGAGCAGCAACGAAGAACCTCCCGAGACAGGCGGAGGAGACACAACGGCGTCTGCGACAGGTCAGACTCCAGACGATCCAAGAGGCCTGCAACAGTGAAGATGATACTGACAGACCATTCAACCAGCAAGAACTCCAGAAGTCGCTAAAACGAAGCAAGGATACAGCTCCAGGGGCCGACAGGATAACCTACTCCATGCTTTCTCATGCCGGTACAGCCGGACACGAGGCTCTGCTGCAAGCCATCAATGCTTCGTGGACAGCACAAAGACTCCCACCGGAATGGAAGAAGGCAGATATACAGCCCATTCCGAAGCCCAGAGAACCAGACAAGCCGAGGCCCATCTCCCTTCTCAGCTGCATAGCGAAGACCGGAGAAAGAATGGCTCTCAACCGACTCAAGTGGAAAGTAGGCAGCCCACACCCTCACATCGTTGCTTACACCGAGAACACCGGCACAGGCAACAACATCGCCGAGATACTCAGCACAGTGGACAACAAACCAGCTCTGGTGGTCTTCCTCGACCTGGAGAAAGCCTTCGAACTAGCAAATCCTTTGGCCATTACAACTACGCTCGCAAAAAAAGGCGTCAAAGGAAGGTTGCTAGGGTGGATCCAGAACTACCTCACACAGAGAGAAGCACGAGTACGCTTTCAGGGAGCAACCTCAAGCTACAGGGTCCATGAAAACGGAACCCCACAAGGAGGCATCCTCAGTCCAATGCTGTTCAACGTCCTGATGGAAAATCTAGTCAAACTTCCCTTCAGACAAACAGCCAAGCTCCTATGCTATGCAGACGACTTACAGCTTATAGTAAGAGGATCGAACAGACTAGCCCACACGCAACACGCACTCCAACTTATAGAAGAGGAGTGCAACAGACTTGGACTCAAGATAAATCCAGCCAAGTCGAAAGCGATGGCCATCTGCACAGACACACCAGACAAGACGCTCTCCATACAAAACACGCCAGTAGTCTGGACCAACGCCCACCAGTGTCTTGGAATCTGGTTTGACCAGAAACTCACCTTCAAGCCGCAACTCGAGTATCTCAGGCACAGGACGAAGAGCAGACACAATATAATGAGGTCGCTCACCAGCAAATCCGCAGGAGCAAACCTTCATGTGCTCAAAGCCTACTACACAGCCGCCATCAGATCGCTGGTAGATTACAGTGCTCCAGCACTCATTGGACTGAGAAAAGACCAAATAGCTAAGCTAGAAGTCATTCAAAACAATGCTCTCAGGACCATGCTCGGAGCACCCATGTGGACCAGAATCTGCAATCTGCAAATGGAAACCGAGCTACCACCCCTGGCAGTACGAGTCAAGCAGGTGACAGCCGGTCTCCTCGCCAAAATCTGCAGAGCAGACAAGCCCACAGCTGCCAAGATTCGAATCAGTGCCTCCCTCCACCTCGACCACAGAGTGCGAGGGGCCACCTGGTCGCACGAGGCAAGCGAGGTCATCCGACACCTGCAAGCAGAAACACTCGTCAAGAACAACCAAGACACACGAGACAATGGATACACTGTTCCTCCACCATGGAGCCCTCCACCAGCCACACTCAAATTCACCGACCTCGGCGACAGTAAAGCCAACCTCCAGAAGGAGGACCTCAAAAAAATATCTCTCCAAGCCATAGCCACCGAGACACCGGCTGATGCAGCATCATACTTCACAGACGGCTCGGTGGACCCAAAACATCACAGATCCGGAGCGGCCTTCTACACCCAAGGTCAGACCCTCAAATGGAGACTTTCCAACGACTGCTCCACCCTACAAACAGAACTGGTAGCAATCTCAAAGGCCCTACAACACGCTGCAACACAACACAACAAGTCCATCATAATTCACACGGACTCGAAATCGGCCATGCAGGCGCTGCAACACAGTCAACCAAGAGATAACGTCCACATCATCACCTCGATCCTCGCACAGCTACAGGAATTCCAAAGCCAAAACCGACCAGTCGTCTTACACTGGATTCCCAGTCATGTAGGGATCGGAGGAAACGACGTGGCAGACGAAGCAGCCAAGGCAGCTACACGTTCTAGTAGCGTACACATACAAGTTCCAGCAAGTGTGCAACAGATCAAGAATCACCTCAGAAAGACTAGCAAGCTCCACATCAAAAAGAGCTTCCTTCATACACTCAACGCTGGTTCCCAATCAGCCAAATGGTACCTGGCGGCCACAAAAGGGGAACCACCTTTCGCTGACAAGAAAACTCCAAGACAAACCCAAGTCAGCCTTCACCGACTACGACTAGGGTACAAGTGCTCCTGGCAGATGATCGGAAATGACGTCACGGAATGCACCTACTGTCAGGAGCCAGCAGCCAACCCACTTGAACACTATCTCCTCGATTGCGAGGTCACACAAAGCCTCCGAAACAGAACTCAAATCTCCCAAGAAACACACACAACACCAGCGGCCACTCTAACCCGAAAAGCCCATACAGACCACATTCACCACCTACTCCGGGTCATCACACGATACCCACCACCCAGATAGCTTAGAAAGCATCCTCTCCCAGCAAGTGCGGACCCCAGTTCGGGGGGCGCGCCACTCCGAGGCTGACCACGTCCAAGAGTGGGGGCCGGTGGTAAGCGTCCACTGATCGGGGGTCCGCTCACACTTGCAACCTGCAGTATCCCTCCAATCTGCAGGTGGGACCACCTCCAATCCCAATCCGGTCTGACTGCTCCTGGAGCTCCAGCCGGAACCACCAAACGGGCCGCCTATAGGCAAAGGCCCGTGTCGGACTACGGTCCGACAATCTATACAACAACAACAACCAGGCCGCCCGTATTTACTATTTCGTCGTCGAGATGGCCCGTACTAAACAGACTGCCCGCAAGTCCACTGGAGGCAAGGCTCCACGGAAGCAGCTTGCCACCAAGGCAGCTCGCAAGTCCGCCCCAGCCACCGGTGGTGTCAAGAAGCCCCATCGTTACAGGCCCGGAACCGTCGCCCTTCGTGAGATCCGTCGTTACCAGAAGAGCACAGAGCTACTCATCAGGAAGCTGCCCTTCCAGCGCCTGGTGCGTGAGATCGCCCAGGATTTCAAGACTGACCTGCGCTTCCAGTCGTCTGCCGTCATGGCTCTGCAGGAAGCCTCTGAGGCTTACCTGGTGGGTCTTTTCGAGGGCACCAACCTGTGTGCCATTCACGCCAAGCGCGTTACCATCATGCCCAAGGACATCCAGCTGGCCCGGCGCATCCGCGGAGAGCGTGCTTAAGTCCTCTTCCTTGGGGAAAAAGAAAAAGCACAACAAAACCTACCAGACATCTATAACTCGGCCCTTCTCAGGGCCAAAGAACTGTTCTGAAGATAATTTTCATGACAATCGAAATGGTTGGTGGTAGGAGAGCGTTAATTTCGGTTACCCAAATCGCCTAACGGTAAGTTGGTAACATTCGTGCAGGCACGAATGTATAGTAGGTCATCAATTCGGGAGGTGGGTGGGTGCAACAAACAAGAGCTAGTAACAAATAAATGTATAAAGAATAAGTAAGTAAATAAATAAATAAAATAAAAGAAAATACAATAAAATAAAAGAAAATACAATAAAATACAATAAAATAAAATAAATTGTTTACATGAAATAGGCGTGCTGCAAACATGAAATGAAGCCCAAACACACTCCATGTATGTCACTTTGCAGTGGGTGTAAAAGTACTCCACGCAGAATTTATTTATTTATTTATTATGTTTCGATTTAGTCCGGTTTCTACGCCAATAGAGAATGCAGATTATTATAATTTTTTTTTTTTTTTATTTCCCTCTCAATATATCACTGTCGGTAACTGTCTCTTTAACATGTAACTGTGGCTCCGATGGAGCCGATTAAGTTGTAGTAGTGGGATGGCGTGTTTGTTGTGCACAAGTAACCTCTTACTTGGAAGAGGTGTACTTGGTGACAGCCTTGGTGCCCTCAGACACGGCATGCTTGGCCAGTTCACCGGGCAGCAAGAGTCAGACAGCTGTCTGGATTTCCCGACTTGTAATGGTGGAGCGTTTGTTGTAGTGCGCCAGGCGGGAAGCCTCGGCAGCGATGCGCTCGAAGATGTCGTTCACGAAAGAGTTCATGATGGACATAGCTTTGGAGGAGACTCCTGTGTCGGGGTGCACTTGCTTCAGTACCTTGTAGATGTAGATGCTGTAGCTTTCCTTCCTCCTGCGCTTCTTCTTCTTGTCACCCTTGGCAATGGCCTTCTGGGCCTTTCCAGCCTTCTTGGCAACCTTTCCGGAAGTTTTGGGAGGCATGGCGGCACAGTTACTCGTGGCGCGGAGCGAGAGAATTGAAAACTGGCCCGACTAACTTTTCCTTATATACCGAGCGGGCCGCTCAGGATCAGACTGGCTGCAGCTACGGCTCTCTTACATTGGTTGGGTCCGCGAGACGGCCACCTGGCCTGATCCTGAGCTTGGTATAAAAGACCAAGGTGGCGGGCGGAAATTTAACTCCTATCACGAAAAGCAGCAGCAGCAACATGTCAGGACGCGGCAAGGGAGGCAAAGTGAAGGGCAAGTCAAAGTCCCGTTCTAGCAGGGCCGGACTCCAGTTCCCCGTTGGTAGAATCCACCGTCTCTTGCGTAAGGGCAACTATGCTGAGCGCGTTGGTGCAGGTGCCCCTGTGTACCTTGCAGCCGTCATGGAGTACCTGGCAGCAGAAGTGCTCGAGCTGGCCGGTAACGCCGCCCGCGACAACAAGAAGACCCGCATTATCCCACGTCATCTTCAGCTTGCCATTCGCAATGACGAGGAGCTGAACAAGCTCCTGTCTGGAGTCACCATTGCCCAAGGGGGTGTCCTTCCTAACATCCAAGCTGTGCTCCTCCCCAAGAAGACAGAGAAGAAATAAGAACCCAAGGTTCGTTCACACAAGACAACCTAACCAAACAGGCTCCTTTCGGAGCCACAGGATATCACTTAAAGAAAGAAATATACGACATCAACGTTTTGCAGGATAACACTCTATTTTCCGTGTAATTAGCATAGTATTGTGGAAATTGAGTGAAAATGTTTTTGAATGGTGTAGATGTGAAGGGGTACTGTGGGGGACTTAAACGGGACTTAGAAGGGCGCAGAAGCAGAAGCAGAAGCAGAAGCAGCAGCAGCCAGGGAGGCGACCTTATTTTCAGTCAGGTTCATACACAAAGAAATACATCAGATTCATTGACAGTACAGTACACATTTACCAGTGTGGGCTAGCCAATTTGGGATAAAGAGCAAGAATGTAATGTCCTCAATGAAGTAATGACATAGTTCAAGATACAATAAGTGAGGTGGCCTGAAGTCTTTGACAGTGTCCCATTCAATAATATAGTAGTGCTTTAAAGGTGTATCACCAAGTTTACATGCTGAGTGTTCCTTTATGGGTACAGCGTTACTAACTAGCCAGATGTGTCTGTATCCTAACCTAATTCTGGCCACGACTACATCACACAGGCAGGCAGGAGCAAGTTGTTTGGACACTCTTCCTAGCCCCCTTGGTCCCTGTTCACCTACCTACTGTAGCAGTAAGTAGGTACCTGTTGTAAATCGAAACGTTGCCAATTTGTATTCAGGGAAAGTTGTTGGAGCTTCTAAACTTGAACTGACACAATCCGAGGAGTGGTGACCCGAGGATCACAGACACTATCTCTCCCTTCCTAACCTCCTGCTCCTTCCTCTGTCCTCCAAAAATTGAACCATGCTATCGCAAAGGTAATAATACAGGTAGAGACAACAACATATTTTCCTATTGTCTTATTATATATTAATAACAGAAACGCTGCCGCCATCCCGGAGGCTTTACATTGTCTCACTGTTCATTCCCTCCACAATTCTTCCTCTTACTTCTTCTTCTTCTTCCACCAATACTTTATTAACGGTGTATGTAAGTTTCACCATGTTTTGCACTCCAGCGGTAGAGCAAAGTATATTTTGTTAGCAATAAACCAAAAGCATATTTTATGGCCTAATCATCACTACATAGAACACCACCCATAAAGCATGATACTAGTAGACCACAAACTGCTATAAACACCCAAAGCATATTTTATTGCCTAATCATCCATCACTACATAGAACACCACTCATAAAGCATGATACTATTAGACCACAAACTGCTATAAACCCCGAAAATATACTATACTAGTGACTCTAATTGTGTTACCCAATATTATACGAAATAATACTATAAAACATAATAATAAACACACTAATAGTGTATATTAGTTGAATGCACAATCTGATGAGAAATCAAAAAAAAAAAAAAAAACATAACAATAACCTAGAAAGAGTGTAGAGTATTTTTGTGCAAACTATTATACTAGTAGATGGTCTAAGATAACTGTATGTGAAGGAAAAGGTGTGCTCTCCACTCAAACTTTCTTTTTATGAAATCTCCTACTCCCCAGCTGAGCGGTACGCCCAATGGGAAACAAAACGTGGCACATAACACGCCGCCCGCCAGCTCTGGCTCGGTGAATAGGAATCAGTAATCGGGCGGAGTATAAACAACACCACCGCCAATGTGCTCCTCCCATCTCTGAGGAAATCTGGCGGGCAACTTAGTATTATATTAGCATGTAATAATAATAACAATAATAATAATAATAATACTACTACTACTACTAATAATAATAATAATATTAATAATAATAATATTAAAAATAATAACATGCAATTTCATTTTATAACACATACAAACAAAATAGTGTATAGCCTACTATACTTAACTATAATAGGTTAGGTTGCGTAGGAGGATCTAAAAAGTACAGTAGTATACACACACACACACACACTTCGCTACTATATGCCAGACGCTCCCCCGGCTTGACACAACCACTCTCCCTGCTTACCTACCAGCCCCCCCCCTTCCCACTGACTTAGTAGAAGTATTTGAAATAGCAAAACGCCTGGACAAACTAAAATTAAAACGCTCTACCACCCCCATTGACTTACCAATGAAACGCTTCAAGGAGTTCTCCCCGGAGCTTGCTAAACCCCTATGCTCCATCATCAATGCTTCTCTCAGTCAAGCCAGATGCCCAGCTGACTGGAAGACCTCTTATGTATCACCAGTGCCCAAGTCAACTAACCCACAATC
The DNA here is from genome assembly GCF_018991925.1 of Homarus americanus. Lineage (NCBI taxonomy): Eukaryota > Metazoa > Arthropoda > Malacostraca > Decapoda > Nephropidae > Homarus > Homarus americanus. The sequence goes on from NW_024727192.1 coordinate 18,183, forward strand.
CTTAAATCAGCTACGACCTATTGCAATCACCCCAATACCCAGCCTAATCTGTGAAAGTTTTGTGTTCGACTGGCTGGGCTTTTGCTGATATTGCAGGAGTCGTAGTAGACCCTCA
>NW_024727193.1:0-20516 GCF_018991925.1 Homarus americanus
TACTTCCCAAGCTCACCTATGCCTCCTCCACCTGGTCTTCTTCCCTAAATGCCACACAACGTAAACACCTAGAAAAAGTGCAAAAGAGGCCATGCAAGATTATTCTCTACCCTTCCTACTCCACATATCAAGAAGCGCTCAACACACTGACCGACCCTTTAGACTCTCACTGACCATCACCACGACCTCATCTGCAAATTTGGTAAGAAGCTTCTACACCATCCCCGACACCGGCTCCTACTACCACCTGAGATCCCTAGTCCGAGAATTGCTCTTCGACACCACAACCGCATCCAGCCCATACGTGCACGAACTGATCTCTATAAGAACAGCCCAGTCCCAACCATTGTAAAAATTATCGATAACTTGTAATAAATCAGTGTACTCACTCCCAGTAAACACTACTCCTTGCACTGTCACTATGTTGAAATGAACTGTAGTTTGAGCTTTTCCCCAGCTAGTTATTATATGTCTTATTTGTGTCACTCATGTTACTTGTATATTATTTGTAATTCGTAACCCATTCCCCAAATATGTAACTGTATATTTTCAGCCTTCTGGCTGCCAAGCACTTTCAATAAACCGTTAATTATTATTATTATTATTATTATTATTTATATGTTGGCCCATACCAACTCACTCCCCTGAACCCTCCTCCCCAGCCGACTATCAACAAGTTCTTGCCATAAGGTACTATCTCATTTGGCAAAGGAATGGAACCAGTGATGAATAGTGGTGAACAGTGCTTAACTCAGTGAAAAACAACTCGGCAGTTGAGTCTTACCCAAGCTAGCTAACCACCTTCACACAGTGAGGTCCCAGGTACCCGGTTATACTTCCCCTGAGACTCCACGATAGAGAGGCCTGGGACCACACCTCACCCACTTGAATGAGTGAGTCATGTCGACCACGTGGTGTCCCCAAGATGCTACGACACCACGTAGTGAATGTTTTGCTACAGCATCATCATGTGAAGTTCCTCATAACACCATCTGTGAGGTAACTGCTACATCATCAGGCCCCTCATAACGCCATCTGTGAGGGAGTTACTACACTACGTGTCTGGTGTTCAACACCTCACCTTACATGATCTATGCGTGCAAACATTAATCTGTATGTTCACTGTGTGCTCCTTCACCTTTCTCTAATGAGGGCTTTTGTTAAACCACCAATGTATGTACTAAGTCAATTGTGTCCAATGTATACTTTCGAAAAGCCCTTGTTTGGGGAAGGTAGGAGAGAGTAGTCGTCATTATTGTCCAAGCCACATTATTTATTTCTATATATAAGTAATGTAGGCTGGTTTTTAAATACCTCAATCCCCTAACGGTGCCGTTTGTATATTAAGAAATACCGAAGCCATACAGTACAACACCAGCGAATATGAAGTATCACTGTAACCGGCAACTGTTACTCACTCATACCTACATACATATATAGAGTCTTTACAGAATGATAGCAGACACGGGGAAGACGAACAACAAGAGGAGAAGAGTTAGAAGAAAATCAACTTCAAGCTAAGAAGAAGAATACCAAGACATTTCCTCCAAACAAGAAAACAACACACACACAATCAAGCCGACCAAACACTGAGAAACCATGGCGGAACCCAACATGCACCGGACGCTTGACCTGACTCTATCCTGCCGCATCCAGGCGAGTTGCTGCTTAAAGTCCCTCACGCAAGCGCTGTTTAGCCACTGCACCTATTCTATCCTCCTAAAATTCACTTCAATCCCCCCTGCCACTAGCATGTTATGTATGTATGTATGTATGTATGTATGTATGTATGTATGTATGTATGATGATGCTAACTGCAACTTTGCGTATTAAAACTCATTACTCTTACCGAAGTAATATAGTGCGTGGTTATGTTATGTCATGTTAGGATAGATTATAAACTACATTGGGTTACATTTCGTGAGGTTCGGTGACGCTACAGGAAGTTAGGTGAGGTACCTGGAGGTTAGGTGAATGTTGACTGACTGACTGACTGAATTTATTAGGAAGTGGTTCCAACACGTTCACACACAACCTATACTCATACCACAAGTCCAGAATTAGAGAGGATCATGTTATTGGATATATTTTCAACGATTTACTCAGTGTCTAACCAACTCTTTAGCGATTTAAATGTGGACCTAAAATTAGGTCCGTATATTTGTTTGTCGTGGTGGTGGTGGTGGTGTGCGCCCGTCCATCAGGTTGATTAACCACCAAAACCATAAAGGGTGCGGCCCTGCCGTTTCAGGGCATAAACCACATCCATGGCGGTGACGGTCTTCCTTTTTGCGTGCTCGGTGTAGGTGACGGCGTCACGGATGACGTTCTCCAGAAACACCTTGAGGACGCCGCGGGTCTCCTCGTAGATGAGGCCGGATATACGTTTAACACCTCCACGCCGAGCTAGACGACGAATGGCGGGCTTGGTGATACCCTGGATGTTGTCACGAAGCACCTTACGATGACGCTTGGCGCCACCCTTTCCAAGTCCCTTGCCTCCTTTGCCTCGTCCAGTCATGTTGTTGTGGTTGCTACTACAGGTGGTCCTGGTGTGGCTTCGCCGAATCGAATCGAAAAATGCTAGTGACAGGGGGGAAGGAGGTTCAGGAGAAGAATAAAGGGAGGATTGAAGTGAATTTTAGGAGGAGAGAACAGATGCAGTGGCTAAACACCGCTTGCGTGAGGGATTATAAGATGGGGGCAGCAGCAACAACCCGGCTGGACGCGGCAGGGAGGCGACAAGACAAGGCCAGGCTAGCGTCAGGTCAAGCGTCAGGTCAAGCGTCAGGTCAGGCGTCAGGTGCGTGTTGGGTTGGGCAATGGATGTTCAGTGCTTGGTCGGCTTGATTGTGTTTTGGTTTCTTGTGTGGAGGGGATGTCTTGGTCTTCTTAGCTTGATGTCGATTTTCTTCTCTCTCTCCTTCTCTTCTTGCTCTCTTGAATTGTCCATTCGTTTGTGTTTGGGTCTTCTTGTTCGTCTTCCTCGTATTTTAAGTCCTCATAGGTGTGGAAGAATTCAGAGAGGGAGAGGTTGACCACGTGGGCTTCAGCACCACTGGCCGCGTGGGCTTCAGCACCACGGGCCACGTGGTGTTCTTGGTTCTGTGTGGTGGGCTGCTTCTGTTGAGTTTTCTTTTCTTGGTTTTTCTTTACTGCTGGTTTTTTCTTTTCTTGGGAGCGTACAGCAAGGAGGGCCTCTTTGTAGCTCAGTTTTTTCTCAAGACGGGCCTTGGCTACCCTGCATTCCTCCTTCCATCTGGGGCAGGTCCGGTCGGCGGAGGAGTGTGGGCCACCACAGGCAACGCATTTTTTCTCTGTGTTGGGGCAGGCCGTGTAGCGGTGTCCAGGGCTGCCACACATGGAGCAGGTGTCTTCCTGCGCCTCACACTTGTTTACAGTGTGTCCATAGTGCTGGCATTTGTAACACCGTTTCGGGCCCACGGTTTGGTGGGAGTAGGTGGCGTGCTGTGGACGCAGCGGTAGTATCGTTCATCCAAGGCCGTCCCTCCCTCTTGGAGGTGGGGCGTAGCTTGCGGATGACGCATGCGGCACTCGTGGCCAATGAGGTGGCCACTGAGGTGGAGAATGTCTGTATATAAGCCCGCCCGCCTGCCGGGCCGCCCGTATTGACTATTTCGTCGTCGAGATGGCCCGTACTAAACAGACTGCCCGCAAGTCCACTGGAGGCAAGGCTCCACGGAAGCAGCTTGCCACCAAGGCAGCTCGCAAGTCCGCCCCAGCCACCGGTGGTGTCAAGAAGCCCCATCGTTACAGGCCCGGAACCGTCGCCCTTCGTGAGATCCGTCGTTACCAGAAGAGCACAGAGCTACTCATCAGGAAGCTGCCCTTCCAGCGCCTGGTGCGTGAGATCGCCCAGGATTTCAAGACTGACCTGCGCTTCCAGTCGTCTGCCGTCATGGCTCTGCAGGAAGCCTCTGAGGCTTACCTGGTGGGTCTTTTCGAGGACACCAACCTGTGTGCCATTCACGCCAAGCGCGTTACCATCATGCCCAAGGACATCCAGCTGGCCCGGCGCATCCGCGGAGAGCGTGCTTAAGTCCTCTTCCTTGGGGAAAAAGAAAAAGCACAACAAAACCTACCAGACATCTATAACTCGGCCCTTCTCAGGGCCAAAGAACTGTTCTGAAGATAATTTTCATGACAATCGAAATGGTTGGTGGTAGGAGAGCGTTAATTTCGGTTACCCAAATCGCCTAACGGTAAGTTGGTAACAGTCGTGCAGGCACGAATGTATAGTAGGTCATCAATTCGGGAGGTGGGTGGGTGCAAAAAACAAGAGCTAGTAACAAATTAATATATAAAGAATAAGTAAGTAAATAAATAACTAAAATAAAAGAAAATTCAATAAAATAAAATAAAATGAATTGTTTACATGAAATAGGCGTGCTGCAAACAAGAAATGAAACCCAAACACACTCCATGTATGTCACTTTGCAGTGGGTGTAAAAGTACTCCACGCAGAATTTATTTATTTATTTATTTATAATGTTTCGATTTAGTCCTGTTTCTACGCCAATAGAGAATGCAGATTATTATAATTTTTTTTTATTTATTTCCCTCTCAATATATTTGTGTCGGTAACTGTCTCTTTAACATGTAACTGTGGCTCCGAAGGAGCCGATTAAGTTGTAGTAGTGGGATGGCGTGTTTGTTGTGCACAAGTAACCTCTTACTTGGAAGAGGTGTACTTGGTGACAGCCTTGGTGCCCTCAGACACGGCATGCTTGGCCAGTTCACCGGGCAGCAAGAGTCGGACAGCTGTCTGGATTTCCCGACTTGTAATGGTGGAGCGTTTGTTGTAGTGCGCCAGGCGGGAAGCCTCGGCAGCGATGCGCTCGAAGATGTCGTTCACGAAAGAGTTCATGATGGACATAGCTTTGGAGGAGACTCCTGTGTCGGGGTGCACTTGCTTCAGTACCTTGTAGATGTAGATGCTGTAGCTTTCCTTCCTCCTGCGCTTCTTCTTCTTGTCACCCTTGGCAATGGCCTTCTGGGCCTTTCCAGCCTTCTTGGCAGCCTTTCCGGAAGTTTTGGGAGGCATGGCGGCACAGTTACTCGTGGCGCGGAGCGAGAGAATTGAAAACTGGCCCGACTAACTTTTCCTTATATACCGAGCGGGCCGCTCAGGATCAGACTGGCTGCAGCTACGGCTCTCTTACATTGGTTGGGTCCGCGAGACGGCCACCTGGCCTGATCCTGAGCTTGGTATAAAAGACCAAGGTGGCGGGCGGAAATTTAACTCCTATCACGAAAAGCAGCAGCAGCAACATGTCAGGACGCGGCAAGGGAGGCAAAGTGAAGGGCAAATCAAAGTCCCGTTCTAGCAGGGCCGGACTCCAGTTCCCCGTGGGTAGAATCCACCGTCTCTTGCGTAAGGGCAACTATGCTGAGCGCGTTGGTGCAGGTGCCCCTGTGTACCTTGCAGCCGTCATGGAGTACCTGGCAGCAGAAGTGCTCGAGCTGGCCGGTAACGCCGCCCGCGACAACAAGAAGACCCGCATTATCCCACGTCATCTTCAGCTTGCCATTCGCAATGACGAGGAGCTGAACAAGCTCCTGTCTGGAGTCACCATTGCCCAAGGGGGTGTCCTTCCTAACATCCAAGCTGTGCTCCTCCCCAAGAAGACAGAGAAGAAATAAGAACCCAAGGTTCGTTCACACAAGACAACCTAACCAAACAGGCTCCTTTCGGAGCCACAGGATATCACTTAAAGAGAGAAATATACGACATCAACGTTTTGCAGGATAACACTCTGTGCAAATTGAGTGAAATTGATTTTGAATGGTGTAGATGTGAAGGGCGGTTGTGGGGGCCTGGGGTGGGGGACTTAAACGGGACTTAGAAGGGCGCAGAAGCAGAAGCAGAAGCAGAAGCAGCAGCAGCAGCAGCAAGGGAGGCGACCTTATTTTCACTCTGGTTCATTGACAGTACACATTTACCAGCAGCATACATTGGAGTCATATTCTAACTGTTGACTAATCAGTGTGTGGGCTAGCCAATTTGGGATAAACAGCAAGAATGTAATGTCCTCAATGAAGTAATGACATAGTTCAAGATGTCTTTGACAGTGTCACATTCAATAATATAGTGCTTTAAAGGTGTATCACAAAGTTTACATGCTGAGTGTTCCGGTATGGGTACAGCGTTACTAACTAGCCAGATGTGTCTGTATCCTAACCTAATTCTGGCCACGACTACATCACACAGGCAAGTTGTTTGGACACTCTTCCTAGCCCCCTTGGTCCCTGTTCACCTACCTACTGTAGCAGTAAGTAGGTACCTGTTGTAAATCGAAAGGTTGCCAATTCGTAATCAGGGAAAGTTGATTGAGCTTCTAAACTTGAACTGACATAATCCGAGGAGTGGTGATCCGAGGATCACAGACACTATCTCTCCCACTACAAATCCCTTCCTAACCTCCTGCTCCTTCCTCTGTCCTCCCCAAATTTAACCATGCTATCGCAAAGGTAATAATACAGGTAGAGACAACAACATATTTTCCTATTGTCTTATTATATATTAATAACAGAAACGCTGCCGCCATCCCGGAGGCTATACATTGTCTCACTGTTCATTACCTCCACAATTCTTCCTCTTACTTCTTCTTCCATCAATACTTTATTAACGGTGTATGTAAGTTTCACCATGTATTGCACTACAGCGGTAGAGCAAAGTATATTTTGTTAGCAATAAACCAAAAGCATATTTTATGGCCTAATCATCACTACATAGAACACCACCCATAAAGCATGATACTAGTAGACCACAAACTGCTATAAACACCCAAAGCATATTTTATTGCCTAATCATCACTACATAGAACACCACTCATAAAGCATGATACTATTAGACCACAAACTGCTATAAACCCCAATAATATAATAGACTATACTAGTGACTATAATTGTGTTACCCAATATTTTACGAAATAATACTATAAAACATAATAATAAACACACTATTAGTGTATATTAGTTGAATGCACAATCTGATGAGAAGTAAAAAAAAAAACAACAACATAACAATAACCTATAAAGAGTGTAGAGTATTTTTGTGCAAACTATTATACTAGTAGATGGTCTAAGATAACTGTATGTGAAGGAAAAGGTGTGCTCTCCACTCAAACTTTCTTTTTATGAAATCTCCAACTCCCCAGCTGAGCGGTACGCCCAATGGGAAACAAAACGTGGCACATAACACGCCGCCCGCCAGCTCTGGCTCGGTGAATAGGAATCAGTAATCGGGCGGAGTATAAACAACACCGCCGCCAATGTGCTCCTCCCATCTCTGAGGAAATCTGGTGGGCAACTTAGTATTATATTAGTATGTAATAATAATAACAATAATAAAAATAATAATAATAATAATAATAATACTAATAATAATAAGAATAATAATAATATTAATAATAATAATATTAATAATAATAACATGCAATTACATTTTATAACACATACTAACAAAATAGTGTATAGCCTACTATACTTAACTATAATAGGTTAGGTTGCGTAGGAGGATCTAAAAAGTACAGTAGTATATACACACACACACACACATACATATAGACAACAAACTAAATTAGAAACCACACGTCAGTGAAGTTATCAAATCCTCCAGTTTCCGTCTCCACCTCCTACGCCGACTCAAGTCCCTCGGTGTTCCTGCACACGAGCTCCTCAGTGTTTACACAACATTCATACTTCCCAAGCTCACCTGGTCTTCTTCCCTAAATGCCACACAACGTAAACACCTAGAAAAAGTGCAAAAGAGGCCATGCAAGATTATTCTCTACCCTTCCTACTCCACATATCAAGAAGCGCTCAACACACTGACCGACCCTTTAGACTCTCACTGACCATCACCACGACCTCATCTGCAAATTTGGTAAGAAGCTTCTACACCATCCCCGACACCGGCTCCTACTACCACCTGAGATCCCTAGTCCGAGAATTGCTCTTCGACACCACAACCGCATCCAGCCCATACGTGCACGAACTGATCTCTATAAGAACAGCCCAGTCCCAACCATTGTAAAAATTATCGATAACTTGTAATAAATCAGTGTACTCACTCCCAGTAAACACTACTCCTTGCACTGTCACTATGTTGAAATGAACTGTAGTTTGAGCTTTTCCCCAGCTAGTTATTATATGTCTTATTTGTGTCACTCATGTTACTTGTATATTATTTGTAATTCGTAACCCATTCCCCAAATATGTAACTGTATATTTTCAGCCTTCTGGCTGCCAAGCACTTTCAATAAACCGTTAATTATTATTATTATTATTATTATTATTTATATGTTGGCCCATACCAACTCACTCCCCTGAACCCTCCTCCCCACCGGACTATCAACAAGTTCTTGCCATAAGGTACTACCTCATTTGGCAAAGGAATGGAACCAGTGATGAATAGTGGTGAACAGTGCTTAACTCAGTGAAAAACAACTCGGCAGTTGAGTCTTACCCAAGCTAGCTAACCACCTTCACACAGTGAGGTCCCAGGTACCCGGTTATACTTCCCCTGAGACTCCACGATAGAGAGGCCTGGGACCACACCTCACCCACTTGAATGAGTGAGTCATGTGGACCACGTGGTGTCCCCAAGATGCTACGACACCACGTAGTGAATGTTTTGCTACAGCATCATCATGTGAAGTTCCTCATAACACCATCTGTGAGGTAACTGCTACATCATCAGGCCCCTCATAACGCCATCTGTGAGGGAGTTACTACACTACGTGTCTGGTGTTCAACACCTCACCTTACATGATCTATGCGTGCAAACATTAATCTGTATGTTCACTGTGTGCTCCTTCACCTTTCTCTAATGAGGGCTTTTGTTAAACCACCAATGTATGTACTAAGTCAATTGTGTCCAATGTATACTTTCGAAAAGCCCTTGTTTGGGTTAGGTAGGAGAGAGTAGTCGTCATTATTGTCCAAGCCACATTATTTATTTCTATATATAAGTAATGTAGGCTGGTTTTTAAATACCTCAATCCCCTAACGGTGCCGTTTGTATATTAAGAAATACCGAAGCCATACAGTACAACACCAGCGAATATGAAGTATCACTGTAACCGGCAACTGTTACTCACTCATACCTACATACATATATAGAGTCTTTACAGAATGATAGCAGACACGGGGAAGACGAACAACAAGAGGAGAAGAGTTAGAAGAAAATCAACTTCAAGCTAAGAAGAAGAATACCAAGACATTTCCTCCAAACAAGAAAACAACACACACACAATCAAGCCGACCAAACACTGAGAAACCATGGCGGAACCCAACATGCACCGGACGCTTGACCTGACTCTATCCTGCCGCATCCAGGCGAGTTGCTGCTTAAAGTCCCTCACGCAAGCGCTGTTTAGCCACTGCACCTATTCTATCCTCCTAAAATTCACTTCAATCCCCCCTGCCACTAGCATGTTATGTATGTATGTATGTATGTATGTATGATGAATGCTAACTGCAACTTTGCGTATTAAAACTCATTACTCTTACCGAAGTAATATAGTGCGTGGTTATGTTATGTCATGTTAGGATAGATTATAAACTACATTGGGTTACATTTCGTGAGGTTCGGTGACGCTACAGGAAGTTAGGTGAGGTACCTGGAGGTTAGGTGAATGTTGACTGACTGACTGACAATTATTAGGAAGTGGTTCCAACACGTTCACACACAACCTATACTCATACCACAAGTCCAGAATTAGAGAGGATCATGTTATTGGATATATTTTCAACGATTTACTCAGTGTCTAACCAACTCTTTAGCGATTTAAATGTGGACCTAAAATTAGGTCCGTATATTTGTTTGTCGTGGTGGTGGTGGTGGTGTGCGCCCGTCCATCAGGTTGATTAACCACCAAAACCATAAAGGGTGCGGCCCTGCCGTTTCAGGGCATAAACCACATCCATGGCGGTGACGGTCTTCCTTTTTGCGTGCTCGGTGTAGGTGACGGCGTCACGGATGACGTTCTCCAGAAACACCTTGAGGACGCCGCGGGTCTCCTCGTAGATGAGGCCGGATATACGTTTAACACCTCCACGCCGAGCTAGACGACGAATGGCGGGCTTGGTGATACCCTGGATGTTGTCACGAAGCACCTTACGATGACGCTTGGCGCCACCCTTTCCAAGTCCCTTGCCTCCTTTGCCTCGTCCAGTCATGTTGTTGTGGTTGCTACTACAGGTGGTCCTGGTGTGGCTTCGCCGAATCGAATCGAAAAATGCTAGTGACAGGGGGGAAGGAGGTTCAGGAGAAGAATAAAGGGAGGATTGAAGTGAATTTTAGGAGGAGAGAACAGATGCAGTGGCTAAACACCGCTTGCGTGAGGGATTATAAGATGGGGGCAGCAGCAACAACCCGGCTGGACGCGGCAGGGAGGCGACAAGACAAGGCCAGGCTAGCGTCAGGTCAAGCGTCAGGTCAAGCGTCAGGTCAAGCGTCAGGTCAGGCGTCAGGTGCGTGTTGGGTTGGGCAATGGATGTTCAGTGCTTGGTCGGCTTGATTGTGTTTTGGTTTCTTGTGTGGAGGGGATGTCTTGGTCTTCTTAGCTTGATGTCGATTTTCTTCTCTCTCTCCTTCTCTTCTTGCTCTCTTGAATTGTCCATTCGTTTGTGTTTGGGTCTTCTTGTTCGTCTTCCTCGTATTTTAAGTCCTCATAGGTGTGGAAGAATTCAGAGAGGGAGAGGTTGACCACGTGGGCTTCAGCACCACTGGCCGCGTGGGCTTCAGCACCACGGGCCACGTGGTGTTCTTGGTTCTGTGTGGTGGGCTGCTTCTGTTGAGTTTTCTTTTCTTGGTTTTTCTTTACTGCTGGTTTTTTCTTTTCTTGGGAGCGTACAGCAAGGAGGGCCTCTTTGTAGCTCAGTTTTTTCTCAAGACGGGCCTTGGCTACCCTGCATTCCTCCTTCCATCTGGGGCAGGTCCGGTCGGCGGAGGAGTGTGGGCCACCACAGGCAACGCATTTTTTCTCTGTGTTGGGGCAGGCCGTGTAGCGGTGTCCAGGGCTGCCACACATGGAGCAGGTGTCTTCCTGCGCCTCACACTTGTTTACAGTGTGTCCATAGTGCTGGCATTTGTAACACCGTTTCGGGCCCACGGTTTGGTGGGAGTAGGTGGCGTGCTGTGGACGCAGCGGTAGTATCGTTCATCCAAGGCCGTCCCTCCCTCTTGGAGGTGGGGCGTAGCTTGCGGATGACGCATGCGGCACTCGTGGCCAATGAGGTGGCCACTGAGGTGGAGAATGTCTGTATATAAGCCCGCCCGCCTGCCGGGCCGCCCACTCATCACATCGCTCCTGAACGAAGAAGACCTCTCAACAAGACCTCCTGCTGGACCCGGAACTCTGAAGACCGCCCTCTCCCTTGTACCATTGTTGGCCATCTTCCCGGACCGGACCACCCACGACTGTCATCGTCCACAACAACTCACGAGCGTTCTCGGTTTATCGAGCATTAGCTTGCCCTCCCCACTGGTGGTGTGAGTGACCCACACTCCAGCTGGAGAGCAGTTATAGCGCGATATTCCCGGCGTGGTTTGAGCTCTTTTCCTTCTACTACCATTTTTCCTTTTTCGCTCTGGCCTAGGGACCTGCACCCTCAAAAGTGTATTCGTCCTGCGGTCCCCCCTGTAACTGTTCACCTCCCTCCCAGGAGATTGTGAACACGAAAGGGGGTCGGAGCAAAACCCTCCCCAGCCGAGTCTTTCCAGGAAAACCGTGATCGTGCGGGTCCACCTGGAAAGAGGGTCGCAATCCTTATCCTTCCCAAATAGGCACACTTAGCTCACGTCTATAAGTGAGCAGTCACATACACTAGGAAGTAGGCTTCCCCAATCGGGGCTCCGTGAGAGAAGCTCAGGAACCACTCTACGACCACCAGCTAGTGGGGAGTGCTGTAATTCCTTTGCTGTTTACTCAACCGGAATAGGTAGGATCTAAAACAACAACAACAACAACAACAACAACAACAACAACCCGGTTATGGAGCGCGTACGCCCTCCTAACCGCGATCCCCGCCTGAACCGCCAACCTGACGACCCGAACCACGACAGGCTTCGCACAGAGAAAGCAGACCAGTTACGCGCCTTCAACGAAGCCCTGAAAAGTAGGAACTCTGCCACCACCTCCAACAACTCCACCACCACCACCACCTCCACCACCACCACCACTGCTACCGCTACTGAGGACAATTGGACGAAGGTAGAAAATAAGAAACGCCGACGTGCCTTTTCGGGAAACGATTGCCGTCAAGCAGCCCCCAAGGCACCCATCACCACCACCAGCTCACCTCCAACGACACTGCCAAAATTCCGGATCACGAAAACGGACGCAAAAACAACATATGCCGCCGTCACAGAGATGGAAAAGCAAAACCCACTGGCCAAGTTCTCAGTGCGGCCCAACCTAAAGGGGGAGATGATCGTTCACCCCAAAGACAAGAACTCCGCCACCACCCTCGACACTTACCTACAAAACACCACCACCATTACTTCAACCAAGCTAGACCCCGCCCAGAAACTGATGAAGTCGGTAGTCCTCCGGTACCCAAAGGAACTACCTCTCGAACCCCTGGAGAACCACCCGAAGATCCTAAAAGCCGAGAGATGCTCTCCCCTGTCCGACAAGACGGCCACCACGAAACAAGTCCTCATAACGCACTACGGCTCACCCCCCAGCACCATAGACCTCAAAACCTGGGGGATCTACGAAGTGAGGCCCTTCGTCCCAGAGCCCCTGCGATGCTTCAGATGCCAGAAATACGGGCACCATCAGACAAGGTGCACGTACAGGGAAATCTGCGCAGTCTGCGCACAGAAGCACGGCACACAGTCCTGCCTCACCAAACTGAAAAATGGGGAAAAAATTGCCCCCAAGTGTGCCAACTGCGGGGGCAAACACCACGCCTGGAATCCTGGATGCTCCGAGAGAACAAAGAGGGTCCAGGCAAACCGACCAGCAGCAAGACCGGCCCCCACCGCCTACACACCAGCCCCACCAAGTACCTTCGTGTGGGGAACCCAAAGGCCCAAACAACAAAGACAACCTCCTCAGCCAGTCAACACCCAAAGTGCAGCCCAGTTTCCTGGCCTCACTACAGCCACACCTCAGCCACCCAAGCAGCAGAGAACGACAACCACGAGAAAGACAAAAGAAGCACACACCAAGGCACCAGAAGGAATGATACACATATCAGACCTAGCCAATGTACTGACGACCTTCGCGGAGGGCCTAGCCGGACTACTGGGCCACAAGATCCAACCCACACAGCTCCAAATACTCATGGGGAGCGTCCTCGGGCAAGTCGCCACAGCTCCAGCCACCTCAGTGGAGGAAGCCACGCCGGTCCGCACACGAGTAACAGCCGAGGTACACTCTACACCGAAGAAGGCCACCAGAGAACCCAAGACACCGACAGCTCCCAAGATACCGACAGCTCCCAGAAAGAAACTGGACGTTTCAACTCCCCTGAACCGAACCACGGCCCAGAAGGCAAAAACCACAGAACACGAAGACATGGACCTGATTCAGTTGGAATCGAACTTGGACATCTCCATCGAGGACCACCAGAAGTCCCCGATGAAACAGTGGTGGAAAACGTCAGCACCCTGAACATCCTAACATGGAATGCTCAGGGCATCAAAAACAAGAAACACCTCCTACAAGAAGCAGCAGCCAAGGACAAGCTTGACATCATACTCCTACAAGAAACACTTCTACAAGAACACCACTGTTTCAAATTCAGCGGTTACAAGACATACAGGAGGCATTTCACGCAGGCGTCAACAAGAGGATGTATGATCTTGGTCAAGTCAAGCATACCCTCCGCCGATGTCACGCAGCAATTTCCATGTGGGGAAAACATCGAGACACAGGCCGTCAAAGTAACCCTCCAAGAACGGGAATTAACTGTTCACAACATCTACAAGAACCCAAGGGGCTCACTGGAGGTTACTCAATTATTTGCTTCGGCCGCCGACCACGCCACACTCATAGGAGGGGATTTCAACGCACATCATCCCTTCCTAAGCTCGGCAAGCCCCACAAATGAAGACGGCCTACACCTATACACCACCTTTCAAGATACACCCGAGATCTGCCTCCTGAACACCGGAGAGCCCACCCACACTAGGGGAGGAAGGCTAGATCTAACCTTCGTCTCCAGTGCACTACAGCCTTCGGCCTCCTGGCAGATACACCCCACGCTGACCAGTGACCACTTCGCCACCCTAACAACGCTGAAGGTGAACAAACTCCCCACTCCACCCCCCCCGAGATGGAGATACAACACTCAAAAGGCAGACTGGGGACTCTTCAAGAAACACCTGGCTAAGTGGCGCGAAAAATCACAGCCGGCCGGCGCAGCACCCGCGGATGAGACAACCCTCCACCACCAATTGGTCGAGGCGTTTCACCTAGCGGCAGAAGAGGCTATCCCAAAAACAAAACCCACATCAAGACAGTACAATGATTACTGGTACTACTGTCCCAGGGTGAAAGAACTCAACCACAGAGTGAACATGGCCCGAAGAAACTACAGGAGACATCCCACGGCAACAAACAGACATCTCCTGCAAGTCATAGTCAAGGATACCAGGGAAGAGAAGGAAGAAATTAAAAACGCAAGCTGGCTCAAGTGGTGCTCCGAACTGAACGAGCACACCACCCTTGGCAAGATGTGGGCCCAGATCCGAAGGGCATCTGGGAAGGCAACACCACCACCACCAACTCATCCCAACCCAGAAGAGGAAGCCGAGAGACTTGCAAAACTGTTCTCTGACCGAGCAGCAACGAAGAACCTCCCGAGACAGGCGGAGGAGACACAACGGCGTCTGCGACAGGTCAGACTCCAGATGATCCAAGAGGCCTGCAACAGTGAAGATGACACTGACAGACCATTCAACCAGCAAGAACTCCAGAAGTCGCTAAAACGAAGCAAGGATACAGCTCCAGGGGCCGACAGGATAACCTACTCCATGCTCTCTCATGCCGGTACAGCCGGACACGAGGCTCTGCTGCAAGCCATCAATGCTTCGTGGACAGCACAAAGACTCCCACCGGAATGGAAGAAGGCAGATATACAGCCCATTCCGAAGCCCAGAGAACCAGACAAGCCGAGGCCCATCTCCCTTCTCAGCTGCATAGCGAAGACCGGAGAAAGAATGGCTCTCAACCGACTCAAGTGGAAAGTAGGCAGCCCACACCCTCCCATCTTTGCTTACACCGAGAACACCGGCACAGGCAACAACATCGCCGAGATACTCAGCACAGTGGACAACAAACCAGCTCTGGTGGTCTTCCTCGACCTGGAGAAAGCCTTCGAACTAGCAAATCCTTTGGCCATTACAACTACGCTCGCTAAAAAAGGCGTCAAAGGAAGGTTGCTGGGGTGGATCCAGAACTACCTCACACAGAGAGAAGCACGAGTACGCTTTCAGGGAGCAACCTCAAGCTACAGGGTCCACGAAAACGGAACCCCACAAGGAGGCATCCTCAGTCCAATGCTGTTCAACGTCCTGATGGAAAATCTAGTCAAACTTCCCTTCAGACAAACAGCCAAGCTCCTATGCTATGCAGACGACTTACAGCTTATAGTAAGAGGATCGAACAGACTAGCCAACACGCAACACGCACTCCAACTTATAGAAGAGGAGTGCAACAGACTTGGACTCAAGATAAATCCAGCCAAGTCGAAAGCGATGGCCATCTGCACAGACACACCAGACAAGTTGCTCTCCATACAAAACACGCCGGTAGTCTGGACCAACGCCCACCAGTGTCTTGGAATCTGGTTTGACCAGAAACTCACCTTCAAGCCGCAACTCGAGTATCTCAGGCACAGGACGAAGAGCAGACACAATATAATGAGGTCGCTCACCAGCAAATCCGCAGGAGCAAACCTTCATGTGCTCAAAGCCTACTACACAGCCGCCATCAGATCGCTGGTAGATTACAGTGCTCCAGCACTCATTGGACTGAGAGAAGACCAAATAGCTAAGCTAGAAGTCATTCAAAACAATGCTCTCAGGACCATGCTCGGAGCACCCATGTGGACCAGAATCTGCAATCTGCAAATGGAAACCGAACTACCACCCCTGGCAGTACGAGTCAAGCAGGTGACAGCCGGTCTCCTCGCCAAAATCTGTAGAGCAGACAAGCCCACAGTTGCCAAGATTCGAATCAGTGCCTCCCTCCACCTCGACCACAGAGTGCGAGGGGCCACCTGGTCGCACGAGGCAAGCGAGGTCATCCGACACCTGCAAGCAGAAACACTCGTCAAGAACAACCAAGACACACGAGACAATGGTTACACTGTTCCTCCACCATGGAGCCCTCCACCAGCCACACTCAAATTCACCGACCTCGGCGATAGTAAAGCCAACCTCCAGAAGGAGGACCTCAAAAGAATAACTCTCCAAGCCATAGCCACCGAGACACCGGCTGATGCAGCATCATACTTCACAGACGGCTCGGTGGACCCAAAACATCACAGATCCGGAGCGGCCTTCTACACCCAAGGTCAGACCCTCAAATGGAGACTTTCCAACGACTGCTCCACCCTACAAACAGAACTGGTAGCAATCTCAAAGGCCCTACAACACGCTGCAACACAACACAACAAGTCCGTCATAATTCACACGGACTCGAAATCGGCCATGCAGGCGCTGCAACACAGTCAACCAAGAGACAACGTCCACATCATCACCTCGATCCTCGCACAGCTACAGGAATTCCAAAGCCAAAACCGACCAGTCGTCTTACACTGGATTCCCAGTCATGTAGGGATCGGAGGAAACGACGTGGCAGACGAAGCAGCCAAGGCAGCTACACGTTCTAGTAGCGTACACATCCAAGTTCCAGCAAGTGTGCAACAGATCAAGAATCACCTCAGAAAGACTACCAAGCTCCACATCAAAAAGAGCTTCCTTCATGCACTCAACGCTGGTTCCCAATCAGCCAAATGGTACCTGGCGGCCACAAAAGGGGAACCACCTTTCGCAGACAAGAAAACTCCAAGACAAACCCAAGTCAGCCTTCACCGACTACGACTAGGGTACAAGTGCTCCTGGCAGATGATAGGAAATGACGTCACGGAATGCACCTACTGTCAGGAGCCAGCAGCCAACCCACTTGAACACTATCTCCTCGATTGCGAGGTCACACAAAGCCTCCGAAACAGAACTCAAATCTCCCAAGAAACACACACAACACCAGCGGCCACTCTAACCCGAAAGGCCCATACAGACCACATTCACCACCTACTCCAGGTCATCACACGATACCCGCCACCCAGATAGCTTAGAAAGCATCCTCTCCCAGCAAGTGCGGACCCCAGTTCGGGGGGCGCGCCACTCCGAAACTGACCACGTCCAAGAGTGGGGGTTGGTGGTAAGCGTCCACTGATCGGGGGTCCGCTCACACTTGCAACCTGCAGTATCCCTCCAATCTGCAGGTGGGACCACCTCCAATCCCAATCCGGTCTGGCTGCTCCTGGAGCTCCAGCCGGAACCACCAAACGGGCCGCCTATAGGCAAAGGCCCGTGTCGGACTACGGTCCGACAATCTATACAACAACAACAACAACCGGGCCGCCCGTATTGACTATTTCGTCGTCGAGATGGCCCGTACTAAACAGACTGCCCGCAAGTCCACTGGAGGCAAGGCTCCACGGAAGCAGCTTGCCACCAAGGCAGCTCGCAAGTCCGCCCCAGCCACCAGTGGTGTCAAGAAGCCCCATCGTTACAGGCCCGGAACCGTCGCCCTTCGTGAGATCCGTCGTTACCAGAAGAGCACAGAGCTACTCATCAGGAAGCTGCCCTTCCAGCGCCTGGTGCGTGAGATCGCCCAGGATTTCAAGACTGACCTGCGCTTCCAGTCGTCTGCCGTCATGGCTCTGCAGGAAGCCTCTGAGGCTTACCTGGTGGGTCTTTTCGAGGACACCAACCTGTGTGCCATTCACGCCAAGCGCGTTACCATCATGCCCAAGGACATCCAGCTGGCCCGGCGCATCCGCGGAGAGCGTGCTTAAGTCCTCTTCCTTGAGGAAAAAGAAAAAGCACAACAAAACCTACCAGACATCTATAACTCGGCCCTTCTCAGGGCCAAAGAACTGTTCTGAAGATAATTTTCATGACAATCGAAATGGTTGGTGGTAGGAGAGCGTTAATTTCGGTTACCCAAATCGCCTAACGGTAAGTTGGTAACAGTCGTGCAGGCACGAATGTATAGTAGGTCATCAATTCGGGAGGTGGGTGGGGGCAAAAAACAAGAGCTAGTAACAAATTAATATATAAAGAATAAGTAAGTAAATAAATAACTAAAATAAAAGAAAATTCAATAAAATAAAATAAAATGAATTGTTTACATGAAATAGGCGTGCTGCAAACAAGAAATGAAACCCAAACACACTCCATGTATGTCACTTTGCAGTGGGTGTAAAAGTACTCCACGCAGAATTTATTTATTTATTTATAATGTTTCGATTTAGTCTTGTTTCTACGCCAATAGAGAATGCAGATTATTATAATTTTTTTTTATTTATTTCCCTCTCAATATATTTGTGTCGGTAACTGTCTCTTTAACATGTAACTGTGGCTCCGAAGGAGCCGATTAAGTTGTAGTAGTGGGATGGCGTGTTTGTTGTGCACAAGTAACCTCTTACTTGGAAGAGGTGTACTTGGTGACAGCCTTGGTGCCCTCAGACACGGCATGCTTGGCCAGTTCACCGGGCAGCAAGAGTCGGACAGCTGTCTGGATTTCCCGACTTGTAATGGTGGAGCGTTTGTTGTAGTGCGCCAGGCAGGAAGCCTCGGCAGCGATGCGCTCGAAGATGTCGTTCACGAAAGAGTTCATGATGGACATAGCTTTGGAGGAGACTCCTGTGTCGGGGTGCACTTGCTTCAGTACCTTGTAGATGTAGATGCTGTAGCTTTCCTTCCTCCTGCGCTTCTTCTTCTTGTCACCCTTGGCAATGGCCTTCTGGGCCTTTCCAGCCTTCTTGGCAGCCTTTCCGGAAGTTTTGGGAGGCATGGCGGCACAGTTACTCGTGGCGCGTAGCGAGAGAATTGAAAACTGGCCCGACTAACTTTTCCTTATATACCGAGCGGGCCGCTCAGGATCAGACTGGCTGCAGCTACGGCTCTCTTACATTGGTTGGGTCCGCGAGACGGCCACCTGGCCTGATCCTGAGCTTGGTATAAAAGACCAAGGTGGCGGGCGGAAATTTAACTCCTATCACGAAAAGCAGCAGCAGCAACATGTCAGGACGCGGCAAGGGAGGCAAAGTGAAGGGCAAGTCAAAGTCCCGTTCTAGCAGGGCCGGACTCCAGTTCCCCGTGGGTAGAATCCACCGTCCCTTGCGTAAGGGCAACTATGCTGAGCGCGTTGGTGCAGGTGCCCCTGTGTACCTTGCAGCCGTCATGGAGTACCTGGCAGCAGAAGTGCTCGAGCTGGCCGGTAACGCCGCCCGCGACAACAAGAAGACCCGCATTATCCCGCGTCATCTTCAGCTTGCCATTCGCAATGACGAGGAGCTGAACAATCTCCTGTCTGGAGTCACCATTGCCCAAGGGGGTGTCCTTCCTAACATCCAAGCTGTGCTCCTCCCCAAGAAGACAGAGAAGAAATAAGAACCCAAGGTTCGTTCACACAAGACAACCTAACCAAACAGGCTCCTTTCGGAGCCACAGGATATCACTTAAAGAGAGAAATATACGACATCAACGTTTTGCAGGATAACACTCTGTGCAAATTGAGTGAAATTGATTTTGAATGGTGTAGATGTGAAGGGCGGTTGTGGGGGCCTGGGGTGGGGGACTTAAACGGGACTTAGAAGGGCGCAGAAGCAGAAGCAGAAGCAGAAGCAGCAGCAGCAAGGGAGGCGACCTTATTTTCACTCTGGTTCATTGACAGTACACATTTACCAGCAGCATACATTGGAGTCATATTCTAACTGTTGACTAATCAGTGTGTGGGCTAGCCAATTTGGGATAAACAGCAAGAATGTAATGTCCTCAATGAAGTAATGACATAGTTCAAGATGTCTTTGACAGTGTCACATTCAATAATATAGTGCTTTAAAGGTGTATCACAAAGTTTACATGCTGAGTGTTCCGGTATGGGTACAGCGTTACTAACTAGCCAGATGTGTCTGTATCCTAACCTAATTCTGGCCACGACTACATCACACAGGCAAGTTGTTTGGACACTCTTCCTAGCCCCCTTGGTCCCTGTTCACCTACCTACTGTAGCAGTAAGTAGGTACCTGTTGTAAATCGAAAGGTTGCCAATTCGTAATCAGGGAAAGTTGATTGAGCTTCTAAACTTGAACTGACATAATCCGAGGAGTGGTGATCCGAGGATCACAGACACCATCTCTCCCACTACAAATCCCTTCCTAACCTCCTGCTCCTTCCTCTGTCCTCCCCAAATTTAACCATGCTATCGCAAAGGTAATAATACAGGTAGAGACAACAA